>NC_143483.1:26539775-26722047 GCF_027475165.1 Benincasa hispida
TTGATTTTCTAAGTACTACCTCCTTCTTCTAATAGTCTACTGAGGCACAATACTTACTTAGAAAATCCATCCCCAGGATAGCATCAAATTTCAACAGTTCTAAGGGAAGTAAATCAACATAGAAGTTCTGACCATTGATCAGTACCTCATAAAGATTATAACATCTATCTACCATTATCACATCTCCCAAAGGGGTAGAGATAAATAACTCTTCAGGCATAGGTTCAACCAACTTATCTATACTAGACGCATACAAACTAGATATAAATGAATGTGTGGCACCAGGATCAAATAGAACATAAGCAGACTGTCCACATAATATAACATTATCGGTCACAACATCTGGAGACTCCGCTGCTTCTTAATGTGTCACAACGTACACTCGCCCCTGTTGCTGGGGTCGACCTACGAGATTCTTCTGCTTGGCACCACTTGACCCTTTGCCTCGATTTCCAGCACTCTTTGGTTGGTTAACTGTCTGGGAGATTGGTTGTTGTGCTGTTGGGACATCCTTGTTCACCCGGGAACAATCCCTCTTCAAATGCCTTGTTTGTCCATATTGGAAACATACACCTCTGCCACTATAGCATGCCCTAAAATGCCGCTTGCCACAATTAGGGCACGTCGGTCTCTTGTTAGTGCTGGCTACCGACTCACCAGCTCGTGGCATCTCTGATCGACTAACTGTACTGGCCGAGGGTCTCGTTTTCCTTTTCTTAGATCCCTGCCAACTGGTTCCCCTAAATTGGCTTCCATTAGTCTGAGTTGCAATTAGAGGTCGGGTTCCCCTGTCTCTAGGCCCTACTGCTGCCTCACTGCCTCTTGGCAACTGCTTATCATCTGCCAAACTCCGCACGATTCGTGTTGCTATTTCTACTAACTGGTTAAAATTTAGCCAATTAGCCGTAGACGTCACTGGAGTTCTAATTTCCTTCCTCAAACCTTGTTCAAATTTCCTACATCTATCTCTTTCCTCAACAATAATCGGCAGAGCATACTGTGATAACTCTATAAATTTCTGCTCATATTCCGCCACTGACATCGTTCCCTACGTTAATCTGAGGAACTCATCCCTTTTTGTATCCCAGAATGAGCTGAGGTAATACTTGTCTTCAAAGGCCTTCCTGAACTCAGGCCATAACATCGTATCTTTGCTGGCTCATCTGGCAGATATCAATTTCCACCATTTCTCTACTTCTTTATGTAGTAGAAAGGTGGCTAGCCCTACTTTTCTATCCTTTGGACAACTCATAACATTGAAACATTTTTCAACTAAATCCAACCATAACTCAGCTTCAGCCGGATCTGTTGTTCCTTCAAATGTCACAGCCCCTAGGGATTTAAACCTCTCAATACCATATTTCTTCTCTAGGTTGGCTCATAAAAAGCCCACACTGGCTGCTAATCTCTACATTATCCTGTCAAAAACTACATCTTCTAGTTGAGAATCTGCCCTTGCCTGGGGAGTACTAGACTCTCCCTAAGACATCGTTTCTTGACCCACTAGATCATTCACCTTCTTTTTCCCATCCGGTGGGTTCTCTTTAACCTCCGGGCCTCTATTGGTAGGGTCAGTATTCCTGCCACCTATCTGCTTACTCGGTTTGCCATGTTGCCTCGACATTTCACCTAATATAATGTACACATATTAGGGACTCACACTTAGGGACTTAGACCTATGCATGAACTTCCGCTTTCATTTTCAAAATCTTATGCTCTAATATCAACTTGTCACACCCCCTTCCAGATTACCCTCTTAATCTAAAAGAGATATGACCACGGTAGTTACTAGCCCTGCTGCCAGCACCCACCACCTTAGCCCTCTAATCTAAATGCCAATCTCCTAAATATTAATAACGTATGAACAAGGTGCGCCTCCCTAAAAGTTCAACAAAATGTTATATAAACACATGCATACAACTATGATATAACATCTAAGGGGAGAAACATTCATGGATGGGCCCAAACATCTCTAACAGAGCCCTAGTACCTTTCAAAACATGTGTACATAAACAGATCAACAACCTAAATCCTCTTAATAAGCCGAGTCTTTCAGTGGCAAGCAGTAGCAGGATCAACCCTGAGGAACCTGACCGCTACCTGAGAAGGGAAAACATAGAAATTTCGGGAGCTAAAAGCCCAGTAAGAGACTATAAAATCGTATAACATTATGCATTATGTTACTATAAACATGTAAATATACTAATGAGTATCTCAAGCAATTGTCTCTAAATGTAGCTTTAAACCATTCTTAGATATCATCAAACATCATTATTCCCTAGTTGAGAATGAGCCTAAATGCTCTAGCTCCCAACGTTTATTACCGACAAAGAGACCCATTCTTCGGCCTCTCATTCAGTACTGCCTACGTGCACGTGGCCATACTAAGTACCGTCATACCTTAGGTACTTCCGCTCAAATACCTTCTCAAACTTATCCTTCAGTATTGAGCTACTAAGATACCTTCTCAAATGTCCTTCGGTATCAAGTTGGTCAGGTACCTTCTCAAATGTCCTTCGGTACCGGGGTATTTTATAGCATCAAGTTAAGTTCCATTGCCTACCATCTACACAAAAACTCATTTTCTCATAGCCTTCCTCTAGGAAGCATATTTCAACATTAGAACTTAATTTTTGTAATGACTACATGACTTACCTTGGCCTGTGCTACATATATACAAGCCGGGAAACATGCATTATGTTATTCTCCAACCATTTGTTGCTTGAAGGAGTATAAATTCATCATTTATGTCACTGTAACTTACTTCATCTTATATGCATAAGTACTGGAGACATTAACTCACTTAGTCACTCACCGCTCGTCAAGCTCTTAATGGTTTATACGCCCCTCCGAGCTCTTCTTGCCCTGAAAGGACATAATTCTCGATTAACTACTTGGAATTCTTAGTAAAATACCTCAATTAATTCATTTATTAAAGGAAATTCATCAACAAAGACAGCTTTACTGGCAAGATCCCCATGAGCGAGGTCAGCGAGATTCTCTAGAGTGAGATCAGCAAGATCCTCTACAGCGAGATCAAGCTTTTCCTAGCAAACTTTCATCTTAGCGATACTCACCTTACCAGCGATACTCAGCCCAATTCCTAGCGAGATTTCCTTCTAGAGCAAGATTAGCGAGATTTCCTTTATAAGCGAGATCCTCATCCCTATATCTTACTACAACTCCCACGGTAAGCTGTTTGTTTGTTCTTCCGAAGCAGTTGTCTATTTATTCACCGATTCCCTATTATAAATTCGAAAATTCATAACTCAAAATCCAGAGTTCTTTTCAAGAAATTTCCTTCTACAAATTGTTTAGAATTGAGTAACTTTCTCACCTTAAATTTAAGCCAAGAATTCATTATAGTTTGACCTGAAACTTCCAATATTCACCTCGTGCCCTTATTAACCCAAGATTCTGCCTCTTCTGTACTTTCTTCACTTCTTGTTCTTCTCCTTGTGTAATCTTCCTCCAGCAAGACAACCTCGCAAACTAGATTCTTTCAGTTTTCGAATGGCATCGATTTCACTAAATATACTCATGTCAATTGTCAAAACCATGCTTTTGAATTTCTTCTTCCAAAAACTTCCTGCCACCTCCAGAGTTCAAGGGTTAATTGCCATGTCACTCCTCATTTAATATGTTTTTCCTTCCTTTCCATCATAATTCCTATAAATAAACATGAATTGCTACTTAATAAATATATAATATAACCTTCCTTTGGCTAAACATGCTTATCTAGGAAACTTAGAGTTCGGGGTTTATACAGACTACAATGTCCGGAACAAAGCATGATGAAAATTTTACATCTAACAAGCTCGACAATGAAAATATAGAATTTATTGAAACATCCGATGAATGGACGAGTTTTAATGATGAGTTAGTGACGCGAATTTTCAAGGATGAGTTAGTGACACGAATGTTCGATGAATGGGAACAAGCATCGTGAGCACCAAGTTTCTTTCTCAATTAGCTTTACTGTGAATAACTTCCTCCTTTTTTTAGACTATCTTATCTTTCGGTTCAAACAATTTACTGTAGTGAATTATCTTAATTTATGTTGTGTTAATTGATTCATGTAAAAGATGAAACATGTTCTACATTATTCGTACTCAAACATTTTTTATCTAGCAATGCCAAATTTATTTTGTTAGTTTATACGTATGTATGTAGCTAAATGGCAAGACATGAGAAAATGAAAAAACAAATTTGGACAAAGGTTGAAGATGCACGATTAGTGGAGTCACTATTGCACTTGGTAGAAACAGGTTGGCAAGCTGATAATGGAACATTCAAGCTTGGTTATCAAAAACAGTTACAATGTCTACTTACAGAAAAACATCCTAGCTGTTCCATCGAGCTGTCGACAATAGAGTGGAAGGTTAGATTTTTAAAGCAACAATATTGTGAAATCACTGAGATGCTGAGTAATGCATGTAGTGTATTTGGTTGGAACGACGAGATCAAATGTGTGGAAGCAGAGAAAGAGGTTTTCGATGTACGGGTTCAGCTAAGAGAATACATTATATTATTATTATCTTACAATGGTGAACTCTTTCTAATATAATATGATGTTCTAACATAATATACGTTCCTATTTGTAGTCTCATCCCAACGCGAAGGGTTTGAGACACAAACCATTCCCCCACTATGATGAGCTTTCCATCATATTTGGGAAAGATAGGGCCACTGGTGAAGGCAGTGAAATCCATCCGATCAAGCATCTACAACAAATGAACATTTGGAGGATATTCAGTTGGGATTGCAGGTTAATGAGCAATAAGAAAGTATACCTAACATGAACATACCAACCGTTGACAGGATGGATGAGGTTTTTCCCAGATAGACCCATCAGTAGGTGTACTAGATCAAGTAATGATACGAGATGAACGAAATGCAAGAGGACTCCTGTCCAATCTGAATTGCTTGATATTGTACACGCAACAATGGACGTGCAGGAAAATAAAATAGAGAAACTTGTACAATGGTAGAAAGAGAAATGTGAATTGGAGCTCAAGAGGCGTCAAGAGGTCATCAAATAGATCTACCAAGTTGAGAGTTTAGAGGAGGACGATCAGTTGACCCTCATAGATCTGTTGGTGAATGATATTCAACGAACAGACAGTTTTCTAGTTATTCCACCACCATTAAGAAAAAGGTATTGCATGCGTTTGTTGGACAAGACTAACTAATTTTTTTGTCGGTGTTTGCAAGTTGATTTGTTATTATTTTTTGTAACTTCCCCTAGTCTCTTATTCCATAGATTTTTAATATTTGTTGATTTTTTGTGACATGTACGAATGGCTTGTGGTATGTGGCCCTAGGATATGGATAAAAATATTTCTAACCAAGTACTAAAATGGTCATGTATTGGACCATTAAATTATGTAAAATCTTTTGTGGGGAATGAATTTAATGAATTTCATATCCGGTCTAAATTTTTTATTTTATTAGTGCAATGAATTTAATTAATTTCATATCTAGTTTAAGTTAACACTATTTTGTAAAATCATTTGGCTTTCTTTGATGAGAAGTTTAGAATGAATAATATAAAATTGAACTGTATACCATATCTGGAGATTGGAAAGAATAAAAAAATGCAATTGATGTCATATTCCAAATAGGATGGATACAACAATTGGATTCTAAGATTAAAAAAGAAAAAAAAAAGTGTTCATATAGGTAAATTATTATAGAGTACAAAAATTGAACCAGATAACACTAACATAACAACTCTGCACACTCAAACACAGATATATGAACTTAGACATAAAAACAATGTACACCAAACACAAACATATCAACTCAGACATAACAGCTCTGCACACCCAAAGACATACATCAGAACACCCCATACATTAGAACTCCCCACATCCTATATCATCTCAATATCCCAAACAGACACTAAGTTTGTTTTTAAGTATGTATGCAAAACTCATGCTCTCAAATTCACTATGGAAAAAACATAATAACTTTTAGTTTGAAGGGAAAATCCAAACTAAAAGAATTTAAGGAATACATATATTTTTCTATAAAAGGGATAAATAATGATATCCAAATATATTTGATAAATTATATTGATTTTCAAAAACATTATTAACGTTCCTTTTGACAAATTGAAGACAATAATATATATTTATTGAAATATGTAGTAAAGTGATGTTGAAGCTTTACCTTGGAAGAAGTCTCTGATTGATCTGTTCCAACATGTGCGTCGACTTTTCTTTCTTCAATATCTCTTCCAATTCCCTTAAATATATTTTCAACTTTTCTAGTTGGGGAAGAACTTTGATCGGATATTTTCTTTTAAGTTTTGGACATTGACAAATGAACAAGATTTCAATATTTTTAGCATCCAAAAGTTCATAAGGATCCTTCTCCCATATGTCTTGGAGGTTTGACAATTCAATTAATTCCAAATGCCTCGAACATGGGAGTAAATCAATGTATTTGACTCTTGCACTTCAAATACTCCTTCCAATAAATTACAGCTCTCAATCTTTAAGATTTTAAGACATGTAAGTCTACTCGTCATATTGGAAGGAAAAACCATTTTAAGATTGTCACATTGACCAATCTGTAGGCTTTCGAGCTTGGAGAAGGAATTAGGAATGACAACATTGTGAAATATCATCTTCAAATTATGAGCCTCTTTAATTTCCAGCTTTTCCAAATTAGGAAGTGATACCTGCCATTCACGTACTCTAAGTATGATTATCACCATTACTATTACATATTATCATAAGAAAAATAAAAAATAAAATAAAAAATAAAATTTTACCACATATTCTTATAATTTTCTAAAAGCCGGTAATTCTTATTTTGGTACTGAATATTTGAAAATTTTCAAATTCACCATTTCTGTAATATATATATATATCAAATTGTGTTATGAACAATATTATTAAGATGTAAAATAAATTTTGATGGATTATTAAATTGTTACATTTTAAACATATTTAGACCCATGAAATATGTTTTTTTTTTTAATATATTCATGAACATGTCTAACTTATGCATCAAAATTCAACCTACCTTTTCTTTGAGAACTAGGACCCACTTGAACACTACTTATATTTAAAGTGTTAAATCTAGCTAATGGGTCCTAGTTCAATTTGATAAAAATATGTTAATTTTCTTATCCTAAGATAATGGGTGGGTGGGTCCTAGTTCTAATTGGTGGATGGACCCATTAGTGGATGGACCCATCATCTTTCGTAAGACAAATAATATTGTCTTTATTGGATACGGACGAATGTAGATTTTAGTTCTCACTAAAAATCATCAATAATTATAACAATTTCAATCAATAATTCATAAATTATTTTTATAAATGCTATTGTTCAATTGCACTTTAAAATTAAATAGAAAAGTACTTCGATTTAACAAACCTTAACAAATGACTTAAGCATATCAAAATTTAAATTTTCTTTACATCGTTTTTAAATAAGAAAAATGAACCAAAATATTTATAAAATATAACAAAATTTTAGAATTATCAATGATAGACGTTGATAATGAAAATATAATTGTATTTACAATTATATTTTCAAATATGTATTGTGAGTAGTAGATTCATAAATTCAATTCTAATGTAAACAGTTATTTAAAATTGATATTATATATTTATAAATCATAATTGTAGTTCAATTGACAAAAAATATTATTAATTTATTTATGAAGAGATGATTTATATGAAAAAAATTATATAATTATTATGCGTAATATTATATAATTCATAATACATATTATATCTTCTAAAAATTAAATTGAGTTTTATAATATGACATTTTGTATTTCTAAATGTTTTATTTTTTTTAATTAATTCAACATTTTAAAATTTAAAATTTAAAATCGTTTTCAGAATTCGCACGTTTTAGATCACAGAAACTAAAAACTGTTTTTAGAAACAAAATTAAGGTTATTTGCCTAACAAATATTTGCTGAACTCAGTGAATCTATGAACATAAAAATAATCTGGATTCTCTACCAAAAGCCAAATGACTTTGGCTCAGTCCACCAAATGGTAATTCAAAATCCCCTATCTTGTGCACTTGTTCTTCCTGGTTTTCTTAGATTGAAAGCTAACACTAATAGCTACTATCAACGACTATCACTGATAAACTTTTCATGTTGAACCTGTTGGGAATGACCTAGAACTCGCAATTTTTAAATTTTGTTTTAAACATTCTATTTATCAATAAAATATTGTTGAGTATCTTATTGAATAAAATTGTTGATTTTGCATTCTATCATGAAAATCCAATAAACATATGCATGTTGCAGACCACCTCAAGATCTTCCCCACTATTCTTTTGGTGCTATAGATTGAGTTGTGGGACTCAAAACAAGCTTGAATCAAGGGATGAAAAAGAAAAACTCACAACAGCAATCTTGGTGAAAAACCCTTTCTTCAACCCGAATTTTCTCTAAAATTCTCTATAGATTGCATGCCCGAAAATCACTCCAAACTCTTCGTTATATTGCATATCAACATGAAAAGAAGAGAGTTGCATGAGTTGCAGCTCATGCTTGGAGAAAGACAAGGCAAAGAAGATGCTATTTGTGTAAGCAACTTATGTGATGGATAATGGAAAACAAGTTTTTTCCATTTTGTGTTTTGTTTTTCTCTTTTTCAATTTTATCTCAAAAATCAAAACTTCATTTTAAAACAAAAAAATAAAAATAAAATTAATTTCATAAATTAATTTTAAATAAAACTTAATTAATTTAATATCAAATATTAAATTAATTTTAACGCAAATCCATCTTTATATTTTTAAATCACATTTAAATATTATTTTCTTCCCAAGTTAGTCGATGGAATTATCCTGTGTGTGAATGTATTGGTTGTGAGTGTTTTCTTCCCATGCTTTATATATATGGTTGATTCTGGTTTTTCAAATATATATATCATCGAAATTATTAATAGGTTTATGATCTATTTCAAAATTTGAGATATCCTGGTTTACTAGCCTTTTTGTTCACTTATTTTGTTATATAGCTTTGGAATATTTTTTAGGTTTTTTCCCTTTTATGTTTTGTTTTTTTTCAAGCAACCTTTCAACATCTTATAATATTAGAAAATATTTTGCTATTTCTAGAGTTTTATCGTCTTCTTATAGATTTTATAAAGTCAATGTTACAAAATCGAAAAATGAAGAACGGATAAAAAACATAAAATATAGAGAATCTAATTGGCCCAGAAATGTGCCATCGTAAACACACTTCAAGGATCAAATAAATTTGTCCTCAGGGAGTGTTTGGATGTTTAACCTAATATTTGGATCCGATCGATAACCAATTGGGGGCTTTTATTGTAGGATTGATAAATTGTTGCAAGAATGTAAAAACAGGAATGTAAAGGCATAATTAAAAATGTAATAAGTCCATACAAAAATGATCTAGCTGTTCTTACGAACAATTTGTGAATGATCATTGTACTGTTGATTGGTTATATCCAATAGATACAGAAATATATATGTAGTGCGAAGAGTGTAGCCGTCGGTCTTTAGTGAAGTGTTCAATAGTTAATGGATGGTTAATAATTTAATTAAAGAGTATGATTAATTATTCATGTGTGATTGGAGCTTTAAGCTACAGATTCATGAGGTCCCCTTGGTAGCTTAATAGAATTAAATGAGAATCAGTTTTTGAATTAATTTGAATTATTCAAATTAATAGAGGGATTTAAATATATGTAATATAAGTAAGTTATTTTAATTATATGTGATATAATTATTATAATATATTTGATACATTATAGCTTTAGTGAGAGAAAATAAATATTTAAATATGATTCAAATATTAATTATATGAATTGGATTCATAATTGTTAAATTTAATATAAATGTGATTTATATTAAATGTCATATGAGAGAGAAAAGAAACTATAGGTTATATTGCACGTGATATAATATTAAAATTATAGGTTATATGTTATATTACATATTATGTAATTTATATATATATATATATATATATATATATTAAATGTTATTTTTAAATGAGGGAGGGAGTTATAACTCCCTTCCCCTCTTTTCTCTCCACTCATGTAAGTGAATGTATAGATTATTTTTTATTATTATTATAGATAAGAGAGAGTCTCCTTCTTCTTGTTCTTCGTGAGACACACTGTGGGAAAAAAAAAAAACAATCTCCTTATTTAAT
Source organism: Benincasa hispida (assembly GCF_027475165.1). Taxonomy (NCBI): domain Eukaryota; kingdom Viridiplantae; phylum Streptophyta; class Magnoliopsida; order Cucurbitales; family Cucurbitaceae; genus Benincasa; species Benincasa hispida. Next base: position 26,549,946 of record NC_143483.1, read on the forward strand.
ACACAGACTGAGAATCATTTTTATGATTTGGGTTGTTGGTGAACGATCTCGAAACTTCGTCCTCTCTACTAAAAATTCCTTCATTCCAAGAAATAGTCAGAACTCATCACTCCTAGGTTCTCCGACTGAGAATGCTAAGGAAGCCATCGTGGTAGTGTTCGGATTATGATCGAGGGATACTTCAAGAAAGGCTTCAAACGTAAGGGTTTCTAAAACCCTAAGTTTCTTTTAAGTTAGCATGCTGTAATTATGGAAATACATATCTTATTCTTTCTTTTCTGTAAAAATTACATTCGATAAAAATGAAAATTGGGACGATCCTCTTCCGCTCAACGTTCTCTTCAATATGAGATCCTTCAAGTTTGTTGGGTTTTATGCCCTAAAATTTGTAGATAGTAAATGTAACATTTGAATCGATCATTAATAAAGTGTTATTGATGTTTATTACAGTAAATAGTTATTGCTTATCTTGTATTTATCTTGCCTAAATAACCCTAATCCAATAAACTAACATCCTAGTGTTGGGTTGTATGTTCTAAAACTCGCAGCTTGTGAGATTAAACATATTCTATTTTCAAAAAAGAATTATTGAGATTTTGTTCAATAAAACTGTTATTGAATATGTAAATTACACTAAATCCAATAAACTAAGAACTATGACTATTACATGAGTACTTGGACTTTAATGGAGACATAAGAGTGGATCAAGTTCGAGTAGATAGCCAAAATGATTTATAAGTATACGGATAAGACTGAGTATCTTATTCTGAAAACACTATCGGATGCAACCCTCTTTGTATTTAGTACAAATGATGTGAGACATATGAGTAGACGCATCCTACGCAAAGAGTTTATATAACACTAAGACCAAGAAATAAGTTATTCTTACTTTATAACATTGTTTACTATTTAAGACTGACTATTTCTGTGAAACCTAAATTTTTATTTCCCTACTTAAGCTAGTAATTAGGAGAATTCAATTAAGTATGAAACCCTATGCTGAAAAGGAAGAAATTGTAAGTATTGAATAAATTTTCCTTCAAAATTTTGGAATTAAACTAGTGAAAATTCATAACAATTAATTTATAAATTAATTTTACAAATTTAATAATATTTTTAATTTTTAAAATCAAATTGATTTTTGAAATCATTTGCTGAAAAATTGAAAAATTGGAAAATCAACACAAAATAGAAATATGGATTTTTCCATTAAACCTTCAACTAGCTCACACAAAACCCATTTTCATTTGGCCTTAATAACTCGAAGCATGAGTTTTTACAGAAAAATTCGGACTGGAGAAATTGTTCTTCAAGTGGGTTGTAGCAATGAGCCTTTCTTCAAGTTTCCTTTCATTCAAGATGATTTTGAGTCCACAACTCATTCTAAAGCTCGAGCAGAATAGTGGAGAAAATCTTAAGGTGGTTCACAGCAAGTTTTGGAGAAGATAACAGTTGAGAATCAAGATTTCAAGGAGTTCTACAAAGGTATGACTTCAAACCCTCTTTTGATTGCATGTTTTAGTTACTGCCAAAATTAATGAATTAGAATGCTTATGGATCCTTGTTGCTTCCGCTACATGTTGATATACTCTAACATAATCATTAATAATTTATTTGATTTATTTAATAAATTAAATTTTGATTTGATTTATTTTTTAAATTAAATGAATTTATTATTTTTTAATTAAATAAATTAAATTTGATTTAATATATTGATTAAATGAATAATGAATTTAAATAAATTTGTAATAACAAACACCCCAACATGAAGAGTTATACGGGATTGGGAAAGATCTTATCCCAACTTCCTCCTCTCTCTCTAGTTAGTTCTCTCTACGGAAAAAAAAAAAAAAAGTGATATGCATAATTTCTCTTTTGACTTTTAGCTTTCTAAGATTTTTCTCTGTAAAAAATTTCCTCCAGAGATCTCACCTCCTCCTTCTTCAGTAGCCCAAGAAGAATACTGATGAAACCATTTTGGTGGTGTTCACTTGATTTGTAGTATATGAATCAAGATCGTAGATCCAAAAAGTTGGTGAAACTCTCTAATCTTGTCAACGACAATAAGGGTTTCTAGATTTTATTCCCTCTGTTAATTTGTTATTAATATTTGAAAATGGTCTGAAATTTTTGCTACTACAATTTTGATTTTAATCTAGCACTACACGTACATTTTCCTCTTCGTTCAAACTATCCTCACGTACATTATGTCTGAATCTCCCTTCTACACCAATGTTGTCCTCCACATCGTACCTTGACAAGTATAGAGCGTCTTCCTCAGGATTGTATGGGTAAACAAAGAAACTATCATAAGATAGTTTATATGGGGCAACACTATTATCTAACGAGGTTAGTAATGAAGTATAACATGATGGATAACTTAGTTCGAAGGAATGTTGTGTAGGGTAATAAGGGGGTGGAGATTCATGGACCAAATTATATGAAAAGCTTGGTTGGTATGAGTGACTAGGGTTCTTTAAGTCATTGTTGTCATATCAAGTTTTCGATTTCGTTGAAAAACAGATAGGAGGTCGACATGCATCTTCACTACATAAAAATAAACTATATTCATGATCAATCCAATAAGTAGGAACCATGCATCCAAAATTGTATAAAGATCTTAAGATGAGATCGTGATCATTCGGGTCAATCCCACATAGCTTATACAACTCTGACAAAAAGTCCTCCAACCCAATGTTTACGTCCAAACCCCCTAGATTATTGCCTGTATAGTTTTGTTCAACCTCATTCCAATACCACCATAGCAAAAAAACGTACGGAGACATTCTGAAAATGAAGATTAAACTCTTATAAGATTATTGGAAAAAGAACTGAGTTTTCCCATAAGGTTGACCAAGTTAACTTTATGAAAGTTGACTTGGTCAAACCCTGGACATATTATCTAGAGAACGTAAAGTCTTGTGAAATTCTAGAATCATTCAATGATTTTTCCTGTAATTTTATATGTTTAAAGTGGATCGGAAAAAAAATATAATTCTACAATTTTTCGTGTAATGTTGACCTTATCAACCTTAGGAGAAATTACTCTTGGAATTACATAGGTATTGAAGGTGAATTGAGAAAAAAAAAAATACTGGTGTTCTGTGATGTTTCTATAGTCAAGTTCTCTTGGTAGGTCAGTTTAGTCTCGTAAAGTTGACTTTACGTGACAAATCATAGAACACCAACATTTTTGTTCCAAATTCAATCATATTCCAATAAATTTTATATTAGAATTTTTCTCTTCAATTTTTCTCTTAAAACTTTGACAAGAGAGTAAGAATTCAAATTTTTCTTGAAAAGCAGTTGACAAAGGATTGAATTTTGTTGGTTAGTGCAAACTTTGTTGAAAAAGTAAAGTTTTGGTTACATATTGCAATTTTTAAATAGACTTACCATACAATGACAAAAACTAGAAAACAACATATCTTTGTCTTTTGAAACTCTAAAAAAATAAAGAAATTGTTCCTATGAAGTTGAGAGCCTCAAAAAATGAAAGAAATTGTTCCTCCAAGTTGGGATCCTAGAAAATGGAATTGTTCCCTAGGTTTCCAACTTAAAATGTGTGTCTGAAAGGTTTAGTTAGATAAGTTAGATGACTTCACATTGTAGGCAATTGAATCTCTATTTATTTAGGTATAAAATTGTACGTTCCTTTCGTAGGACCCTCTACTTAAAGACTGAAAAGTAATAAAAGAGGTTAAAAAAGTACATTTTAAAAAGATGTTACTTTTGAAAGGAAAAAATTGTTTAGCTAAAAAATAGCAATTTATTTTAACATTAGTAATAAATCCCATCAGTTGCTTTTATTCTCTCATTCTGATAAGAAAAATACATTGCATGTATCTTTGAGTATACCTATTGTCTAGTGACTAATCGTCTACTAGGTGACAAACTTTAAATAATATATATTTTTGGATTTTTTTAAATAGTATTATTTTAACAATTATTAAAAAAAGTAGGGTTGGCTCAAAATTATTATAAAAAATAGGTGTTTAAATCGTGTACCCGGTACACGATTATCACTGCCACGACTTCCTTGACCTGACATGCACAGACTGCCACATGGACAATCATGCAATATTGATCAGGTAATCGTGGGCGGGGTCCACGATTATCCTAAATTGTGTATCTGGTATACGATTTAATAGTCCCATAAACCCACTTTTATTCTTTCCTACATTTTTTATCAGTTTTAATATATTATTTTTATTCTGGATTTTCGTATTAATTAAGATCGATGGATTTTGTTTCTTTGGTCATTGGAGTAATTGTGGAATATACTATAAAGCCTATTGGTCGTCAATTGAGTTATGTTTATTTCATTCGTCGAAATATTTAAAACTTTAAGAGTCGAGTTGAAATATTAAAGGATACTAAAGAGTCTGTCCATCACAAAGTCTGTGAAGTAACAAGAAATGTTGAAAACATAGAATCTGGTGTCCAAAATTGGTTGACCAAGACTGACTCCATCATTGAAAAATCTGAAACATTCCTAAACAACCTTTCTCAACAAGGTTGATTGTGCTTGAATTTGGTCCGAAGACACCAATTAAGTAGGAAAGTTGTAAAGTTGGTTGATGAGGTTGTTGAGATGAAAATGAGGGAAATTTTGATTGAGTTTCCTATCGTGTAGCTCTCTCAGTGGTTGAGAGTTCAAAGGCAAAGACTTCAGATTTTATTAACTTTGAATCAAGAAAGCCAAATATAGACAAAATCATTGGTTCACTTATGGATGACAATGTCCACGAAATTGGAGTGTATGGGATGAGAGGTGTTGGCAAAACAATGTTAGTGAAATAGATCTCGAGAATAGTAATGGAGGAAAAGTTATTTGATGAAGTGGTCATATCGACCATAAGTCCAACCCTGGACTTAAAAAAAATTCAAGGGCAACTTGATGATATGCTTGGGTTGAAATTTGACCAAGAAATAGAGGAAAGAATTACCCTTATGCTACATAAAAGGTTGAAGATGGAACAAAGGATCCTCGTTGTACTTGATGATGAATGGAAGCAAAATGATATGGAAATGATAGGAATTCCAAGCATTGAAGATTGCATATGATGCAAGTGTAGGATTGTATCAACAGTAGTGGAAGCACAAAGATCATCTAAGCATTCAAATTCACTAATATTGGCAATATATAAAGCATGCTTCTACAGAAAAAATGGGTTTCAAGACATACCTCTTGTAGAACTTCTTCAAAGCTCCATCGACAGTTGCTATCTTCTCTATATCTTATTGTAAACCACCTCAAGATCTTCCCCACTATTATTTTGATGCTCTAGATTGAGTTGGGGACTTCAAACAAGCTTGAATCAAGGGATGAAGGAGAAAAGCTCACTGCAGCAACCTTATTGAAGAACCATTCTTCAAACCAGTTTTTCTCTCAAAAACTCTTTTGATTGCATGCCCGATTTTCACTCCAATCTCTTCATTATATTGAAGATCAACATGCAAAGAAAAGAGTTGCATGAGTTGCAGCTCATGCTTGGAGAAGACAAGGCAAATATATTGCTCTATGTGTGAGCTAGTTTAAAGATGGATAATGGAAAAATCCATTTTCCATTTTGTGTTTTTGTTTTCCTATTTTTCCAATTTTATCAAAAATCAAAATTTGATTTTATGAATCTATTTTGATTTTAAAAATGAAAATTTAATTAATTTCATAAATTAATTATTAAATAAAACTTAATTAATTTAATATCAAATATTAAATTAATTTTAACACATACCCATCTCTATATATTTAAATCATATTTAAATATAAATTCTCCTATTTCATTCAAAAATTAAACATATAATTATATCTCATATAATTACTAATTCCCTTAATTCTAATTTGAACGTTTCAAATTAACTTATCACGCTATTCTAGAGCTAGTCCGTTACGAGCTAGTAGGGGGACCTCACGGACCTACAGATCATGAGCTCCAACAATCCGAGATTAATTGACTAAACTCATTAGACCAAATTAATCTCCATTCGTTAACTAATGATTCATTCTACTAAAGCCCAATGCGAGGGTGGAGCCCCTTGTTCAAGACCTGGATTCAGTACTTGAGAGAACAACCTTTCTCTTATCCCTAAATCGGGTAGGTGCGAGCTCCTGCACCCTATGTCCCCAGCTATCTATCCGGTCTTACCCCTGAAATGGGAATCTTATTGAGTCAGCGTTGTTGAGTCAACCCCCAACTATGCAAATCTAAGAGCAATCCCGAATAAACAGGAGTTCATAGTTAGCTCAGGATTAAGATTGAGTTACCTAGGTCTTCTAGGTGAAATAGTCAGTCTTAAACAGTAAACAACGTGATAAAGTAAGAGTGAGTTATTCCTTGGTCCTGATCTTATGCAAACTCATTGCATAGGATGCAGGATCACATCGTATGTAGCACTTTACAACTCTTTGTAACAACTACACAGTAGGCTGCATCCAATGGTGTTACCAGAATAAGGTACCCAATCTCATTCATGTACCATAGATCATTTTGACTATTTACTCGAACCCAATCCACTCTTATGTCTCCACATAAAGTTCAAGTACTCATACAATAGTCATGGGTCTTAGTTAATTGGATTTAGACTTTCATACAATTTATGAGATCAATAACAGGTATATTGATAATAGAAAATATTTATCATTTTACAAACTACGAGTTTTTAGGACATAAAACCCAACAACAAGATCCTATTTACCTCAAAAGATAATAGTGTATTCTTGAATGATATGTGCACAAATAAGAATTTTGAGATAAAAGTTTTACAAGACCACGAGACATGGAATTTATTCAAGAAAATAGCTGGTGAGATTGTCAAAACATCTTATTTGAGAAGTATAGCCATTGAAATAGCAAAAGAATGTGCACATTTGCCAATTGCTATAATAATGATCGCTAAGGCATTGAGAAAAAAACATTCATCTATTTGGAAGGATGACTTATACCAATTAAGAAATTCTATGGTCGTGAACATTAGAGGATGAATGAGAAAGTATACTCTTCACTAAAGTTAAGTTACGACCATCTAAATTGTGAAGAGGCCAAATTACTCTTTTTAGTCTGTAGCATGTTCCCAGAACATGATTCAATTGATGTGGAAGAATTACATGTACTTGCTATGGGGATGGGTTTCTTGCATGGTGTTGATACTGTGACATAGGCCCGACGTAGGATAACAAAATTGGTATGTGAAAATGCACGATCTCATCCGTGATATAGCTATACTAGTTTCCTCCAAAGACGAATTAAAGGATTGAATGAATCTTGGTCAGAAAAAAATGCCAAGTGATCACACAGTAGTGTACTTAAATGTTGAAGATTTGTGTAACCCTCTACAAAAGTTAATGTTACCGATGGTTCAATTATTGATGTTATGTGTATTCATTGTACATGAGTTATCCAAAACTTTTTTTTGGAGAAACAAAAGAGCTCAAATTTAAAAAATAATTGAAATGAAAATTTCCCTACAGACGAGACCATTACTTGACTCTTTTGCAAACCTCCAAGCATTGCATTTAATTGATTATGATTTGGCAAACATAAATATGATTGGTGAGTTAAATAGGCTTGAATTTTTAAGTTTTCAAGAATCTAAGATAATCCAGATTCCTATCACGATGAGTAAATTGACTCGATTAAAAGTGTTGGATTTATCATATTGTTATCAACTAAAGGTAATTCCACCTAATATTCTTTCAAATTTGAAAAATCTAGAAGAGTTATATTTAGAAACTTTTAATGGATGGGAAAGAAGATAATTGAATGGAGAAGGGAAAAATGCTAGTCTTTGTGAGCTTACCCATCTTTCTCACCTGTGTGTTTTAACATTATGGATTCGAGATGAAATAATTATGCCCAAAAGTTTGTTTTCAAGATTGTTGAATTTGGAGAAGTTTGTAATTTCTATTGGTTGTGAAGTTCTTGGTGGTTTGAGAATGGAAATCTCAAGGGTGTTGTGTTTTAATAAAGTTGCATGGATAATGAGATAAAAACATTGTTAAAAAGGTCTGAAGAATTGCATTTAATGGGATCAATTGGTAGGAGGGTTCTCCCGTTTGAGTTAAATGCAAATGAATATTCACATTTTAAGCATTTCTACATTCATGATAATTCAGAATTTCAACATATGTTCAATTATGAGCCAAACAAGTCACCTTTGCAAAAAGTGTTGTCCAATTTGGAGGTTCTAGAATTGGGGAATTTGGAGAATTTGGAGAGTATGTTTCATGGTGATGATCATAATGTTAGAGAATCTCATTTCCACAAGTTGAAGGAGATAATGTTGTCAAGTTGTAATAAATTGGAAATTTTCTTTGTCGACTTCATCTTAAATGACTTTTTATGTCTTGATGAGATTGAGATTAGTTATTGTAAGATAATGAAAGCAATCATTGTAATGGGAAGCGAAAAAAGCAACCAACAAATTTGAACTTATGAATTTAAGGTTTTTACAGCTAAAAGGCTTACCATACATTCAATGTTTTTTCTCTAAAATTGAGAAACTTGGACAATTACGTGTTGATAATGTAGAAATAGGTGAGATAAACAGATGTAGTAATCATGACTCATTCTTCAACCAATGGGTGAGTTCTCTAAATTTTAATAACATTTTTCACCAACACACATTTCTTGTTTGGTATAGTCCGATTTAGTTCCTTCCGAATCAGTGTGCCCTTTTCGCTTTATTGTTATATAGATGAAAAGGAAACATATATTATAGTTAACAAAAAACAATGTTTACTGTGTTTTATTAAAGTTGAATACTATGATTCATGTAGTTTGAACCTTTTAAATAAGAGGTACTTGCAAATACAATAATCAGATTTAAAGTATTAGCAAATATAATAAAATACAAAGAAATTTGTAGATATAACACAATTTATATCAAACTCTCAGAATCTGTTAAATGATAGAGTCTATTAGTGATAAAAATCTATCAGTGATAGAATTTATCGTTGATACATTTTGCTATCAATAACAGTAGACATTTTATCATTGGTGGATTCACATTACTTGTCTATTAACAATAGCAAAATGTATCAATAATAGACTTCCTATCACCGATAGAAAGGTCTATTATAGATAGAAGTCTATCATTGATATACACTCGTATCAACGATAGCATTGTTTGAACATCAACAACTTAGTTGATAACCACTAATAGCTAATTAAAATGTTGATAGTCACTAATAGAAATTCATCGATGATAGCAACTAAATGTTTTTAAGTGTTAATCTTTCAAAATTTATAGTCATTGATAGATGTCTATCAGTGGCAGCTATTAATAGCTTTCTATCACTAATAACAATAAGTTTTAATCTTTCAAAGTAAATAACCATTAATAAGTTTAAGTGTTAATCTTTTAAAGGTGATAGTCATTGATGAAAGTCTATCAGTGTTATCCACTAGTAGGTTTTTCCATCACTGATATAGCTTGATATTTTAAAGTTGATGGTTTTCTTTCAAAGTTGCTAACCATATAAAGAAGTCTATCATCGATAGCCACTAATCATAGCCTCAAATTGTAATATTTCAAGGTCGGTTTTGAAGGTGTAATAAAACATGCAACGGAAGACTTCAGAATCATAAGCACTTAAACTACATTTAATTTGAGTTTTTAGCATGCTGCTCATATGATATTCATGAGAGGGTTTGAAACACATATTACCCTTGAAGATTTCCTCCACAAATTGAGTTGAAATCCACTAAGATAGAGCTTGGAACTTCAAGAAGACTACCACCGAGATCTTCTCCACTATGCTCTAGCTAGACCATGTGGTGGAAACACTTAAATAAAGTTGAGTTGATGATGAACAACTAAAGGATGTGTAGGGTCTTCAAGTTTTCTCTTCAAAAGTAAAACTCAGATAGCTTAATGATCTTCATGCATGGAGCTTCTATAATTGGAATTTGGTGATAATCGATCATATGAAGTTAGTGGGTTTTTCCCAAAAAAAAAAAAAAAAAAAAAAAAACCCATTAATTTAAAATGATTTAAAAAATCATTGTATTTTGTTATTTAAATTAATTTAAAATTAATTCAAAACATAATTAATTTAAATAAAATTAATTTTAATTTATTTTTCATTCAACTTTTTAATTAAAATAATATTAATTTATTATCTTAATATTAAATCAATAAAAAATCAATTTCACCAATAAATCAATTTTATATTTAAATCATAATTTAAATATTAATTGGTTATTTAATTTCAATTAAATTAAACACTTTTAATTGTATCATATACAATCAATCAAAAACCCTAAAATTAAATTCGAACATTTCAAATTCATAATCCTAATTTCAAATTCTAATGTTATACATCAATACTCAATTTGTTTTTCCGATTTAAGATTTAGTAGAGGGATCTAATGGACCTACAGATAATGAGCTCCAATGATCTGTAATTAATTTATTAAACTTCTTTAATTGAATTAATTACTATTCGTTAACTATCAAGACACACCACTATAGTTCCTCACTATAGATATATTTATGTTCATGTAAACCATAATCAGTAAGTCGATCCTTCACAGATCTTTTGTACTTACAGCTGGGTCAAAATTATTATTTACCCCTATAAATACATCTTGTTCCTTAAGTTCCTACTGACCCTCTAATGAACATTTTGATTCATAATACTACTTATGAATCATGTCTCTCTATCATGAAAAGGCGAGGCCTCGATTATTCAACACCTGGAATTAGCACTTAAGAGAACAACCTATCTACCAACCCTAAAATGGGTAGGAGTGAATTCCATCTTGCAGTGCTATGTCTCCAGCTATCTATTCAGTCTTATCCCCAAAATGGAAGGATTATTAAGCAGTGTTATTGGACTACTCTCACTCATGCAGATCAAAGGATAATCATGAATAAATAGGAGTTTATAGCTAGCTCAAGATTAAGATCGAATTAACCTAGGTTACTTAAGTATGAAATAGACAGTTTTAACAGTAAACGATCATTATAAAGAAAAGTGACTATTTCGTGGTCCAGTTTATATGCAAACTCATTGCACAGGATACCTCCACTCACATGTCTCTACATGAATGATTTGTTGATCACATCATTTGTATTACCTATACAAAATGGACTGCATCCAATAGTGTTACTAGGATGAGATACCCTATTTCATCTATATACTTATAGACCATTTAAGCTATATACAACTTGATCTTGTTTATGTCACCACATAAAGTTAAAATATTCATACTATAGCTATGGATATGTTTATTGGATTTTCATGATAAAATGCAAAATCAAGAACTTTATTGAATAAGATACTCAACAATATTTTATCGATAAATAGAATGTTTAACACAAAATTTATGAACTGCAATTTCTAGGACATTCCCAACAATCTTCCACTTGGACTAAAACTCCAGTGAGAACAAATATATACAATACAATGTTGAGAAACATAAAGGGACAATACAATAAACTAGGGCATTTCCAATATCATAGATATTCTCCCACTTGCCCTAGATTATGTTGCTCGGAGTCCTAGTCCAACTAGGTGGCCCTCAAACACTTTAGCCGAGAGGGCCTTCGTAAATGGATCAACGAGGTTGTCTTTAGAAGCTATCTTCTTGACAATCACGTCTCCCTGGTGTACTATCTCTCTGATGATATGGTACTCTCTTTTAATATGTTTTCCACTTTTGTGACTCCTTGGTTCTTTCGAGTTGGCAACAACACCACTATTGTCATAATACAGTGTGATAGGTAGGTGCATATCTGGAACTACTTCCAACTCATCCGAGAATTTGCATAGCCATATTGCTTCTGGCTTCACATGCAGCTACGTATTCTTCTTCTATCCTAGAGTCGGCAATACAACATTGCTTAATGCTTCTCCAAACTATAGCTCCTCTATTGAGAGTGAAAACTGATCTTGAAGTAGATTTTCTTAAACCCACATCAGTCTGGAAATCAGAATCAGTGTATCCGGTAAGGGTCAAATCCTTAGGTCCATACACAACCATATAGTCCCTCATTCTCCTTAGATACTTGAGGATGTTTTTGACAGCAGTCCAATGACTATGTACATAATATTGCGTACATCAAACTCCCAACTGCATATGCATATGGAATTCTTGTCATTTCCTCAACATCTTGAGGTGTCTTAAGACACTATTCCTTGACAAATGAATTCCATGTCTAAAAAGTAACATACCTTTTATGGAATTTTGCTTATTATATCTTGACAACATCTTATCAATATAAGATGCTTGAGATAGTGCTAGGGTTCTATTCTTTCTATTCTAAAAGATCTTTATTCCTAGAACGTAGTGAGCATCACCCAAATCTTTCATTTGGAACTGTGTTGCTAACCATCTCTTTACATCAGCAAGGAAGCTTGCCTCATTCCTAATGAGTAAGATATCATCGACATAAAGAACTAAGAATGCTATAGTTTTGTTGACTATTTTCTTGTATACAAAAAGTTCATCAACATTTTGTTCAAAGCCAAAGATTTTATCGCAACATCAAATCTTATACTCCAGGATCTTGAAGATTGTTTTAACCCATAAATAGATCATTTAAGCTTACAGACTTTTTGTTTCTGTCCTTGTTTGATGAACCCTTCTAGTTGAGACATAAAAATACTTTCATCAAGATGGCTATTTAGAAAAGCTGTCTTGACATCCATTTTCCATATTTCATAGTCATAATATGTGTCAATGGATGTAAGTATTCTAATCGATTTTATCATGGCAACAGGAGAAAAGTTTCTTCATAATCAACCCCTTCTCTTTAGGTAAAACCTTTTGCCACGAGTCTGGCTTTATAAGTTTGTACCTTGCCAATTTGGTCTCGTTTTCTTTTGTAGATTCATTTGCAACCTATAGGTTTAACTCCATGTGGTTGATCTACAAGTTCCCAGACAGAGTTGAAGTATATAAACTCCATTTCAACGTTCATGACTTTTCTTCCATTGCCTTTTTAAAGGTTAATAGATCCTCTAATACATCATCATGTATGATGTTTTGAGTTTCTTTTAAACCCATATAGCGTTAAGGTTGCTGAATAACTTTCCCACTATGTCGAGGCATACTCAACTCTTGAGACGGACGTGACGGGACAATAACAGTTGTTGAGGGACCAGCTTGATCAACAAATATTGTTGATGTTTCTGTAGCATCTTTGGTCATTTATTGTAATATTGGTTTACTGCTACGTAGATGATTTTTAATATGTTCTTCTTCCAAGAATGTAGCATTTGTCGATACAAACACTTTATCATCATGGGGATCATAGAATAGTCCTCTTTTGTTTCTTTAGGGTGTCTTACAAAGAGGCATAACTTCGAACGTATTTCCAGTTTCTTAGGATTTTGTACCAACATGTGTGCTGGACAATCCCAAATACGTAAATGACGTAAACTAGTTTTGCGTCGTTTCCATAATTCATAAGGTGTTTCTGAAACATCTTTTTTTAAAAAAAAAATTTAGAATATATACTATAGTCTGCATTGCATACCCCCAAAAGAATTGAGGTAACTGAGCATAACTCGTCATTGATCGGACCATGTCTAACAAGGTTCAATTTCTCCTTTCTACAACATCGTTTTGTTATAGTGTTCCAGGTGTTGTGAGTTGGGATTGAATTTCATGATCTACTATATAGTTCTGGAATTGTAAATCCATATACTCACCACCTCGATCAGATCAAAGTGTTTTAGTTCCTTTACTTAACAAATTTTCTGTCTCGGTCTTAAATTCTTTGAACTTTTCAAGAGTTTCAGACTTCTGACTTATGAAGTAAATGTAGCCATATCACGAGTAATCGTCAATAAAACTGACAAAATACTGATAACCTCCTCGTATTTTTACACTCCTCAGACCACATAGGTCTGAATGTATAAGTTCGATTGACTCTTTCACACAAAGACCTTTTTCAGAAAAAAGATATTTTTGTCATTTTTCCCTCAATACATGATTCACAGAAGGTAAAGAACTTCTTCTAACTGATTTAGATGACCATTATTTTCCAATCTCTAAATCTTATTGAGATTAATTGGCCAAGTCTAAGGTGCCAAAGATAGGCATTGGAAGAAATTTTTCGTTTTTTATTTTGGGTCTCAACCATTTTAAACATCTCTATATTTAGAATGGCTTTTACTTCAGTTTGTTTTAATATGTACAAGTTATCTTCGAGTCTTGCAGAACAAATATGAACACCTCTTGAAAAAACAAACACTTTATTAGATTCAAAAGATATTCTGTACATATTTTCTAGCAGATAGGAAATGGTGATTAAGTTTCTTTTCATCTTAGGTACATAATATACATTCCTAAGTAAGATGAAAGATTCTCCAAAAAAGTAAATAGCTTGACATCTCTCGGTGCATGACCTGAAATGACTTCACCCGTTCTTACCTTGAAAGTCATTTCCTTTTCAGAAAGTTCTCTCTAAGAATTAGTTTCCTGTAGAAAAGTGCAAACATGATTAGCGCGCCTGAATCTAATATCCAGGTTAGGTAAATATTCTCAACTAGACATGTTTCAACTACTAGTAAATATGATTTACCTTGTTTCGCCTTTTTTGCTTTCTTTTGAGCCAAATACTTTAGGCAGTTACGTTTCCAGTGCCCATCCTCTCCACAATAGAAACACTTTCCTTTAGGAGTCTTGTTTTTGTTTTTGTTTTTCTTAGCAATGGTTTTCTTATTCTCTTTTCCCTTCTTATTCATTTGTACAGATTTATCTTTTAATGAAAAGAGAACAAACTTCTTGTTATCAATGGGTTTTGTTCCAAACGTCGACCCTTTATAAAACTTCTTAGATCGAGAAATAACATTTAATTCTTTTTATTTAAGTTTCATCATAGGATGATATGTCCGTAACTCGTTCAACAACATAGTCAAATTATAAGTAATTTTCTTCATAACAGCATTGGTCCTAAAAGGCAGATAACTCTCCAAGAGAGATTCCAATATCATACTTACTTGACTTATCATCTATCATCACCCCATGAGCCTCAGCAATATTAAAATAGACCATCATATCGAGAACATGTTCTCTAACATTGGAACCATCTTTCATGTGAGTACTGTCAAGATACTTAATGACTTCATGTCGAACAGAGGATGACGGTTTCCCAAACATCTCCTAGAGTCACACCATTATCTCACGGGCAGTGGGCATTAACTCATGTTTCTTATTAAGTAAATTAGAGATACTTGCTAAGATGTATGCCCGGGCCTTTTTGTTAGCCCTTACCCATCGATCATAGATGTCTCGAACATTTTGGTTTGTTGTTGTACTGGGAATCGGAGGACATTCTTCCGTCAACACAAACCTTAAATCATCCATAACTAGTATCATATTGATGTTGGATTTCCAATTCGAATATCCTTCACCCATAAATTTATCGAAAGCAAGCAGTTGTATAATTGAATTCGACATTGCTGAAAAATTTAAAGAAATTCTATTTAAACTTTATGCATCTAAATCAAAATTTAGCAAAAATAATAAGGAACCCAAAAAATCTTTATTTATTTTTAACGATACTTTAGTGATTTACAGTTGCTACTGTGGGGCAGTCAACAATTCCTTCACTAAAGCAAAACAATTCTTGACCAAATACTATATTAGAATAACTCTTACTCCTATAGTTCTTTTGGTTATCGTTCTCAGCCAAGATCTTTACTAACAATTAGTAATTCTTATAAGTGTGACCCGCCATTTTCAGATTTTTATAGAATGGTATGAATATGCCACCGAGATGGAAGATAATGCCTAAAATGGAACTACAAGACCCTATTCATTACTAAATCTTGGGTTGTTCCGCATCCTATGTTACTACCCTCCGTGGGGATCGCCGTGGTTAATGACTAGTTAGTGCCGCCTAAAAACGACCGCAGGCTCAACATAGGAATCTCACAATTCAAACTAATGGAGGAGACCGTAGGATAATGTTGACACATTTCCTTCACCCACTTACTATGAACTACTTCTCCCATTCACCTTGTTATTGAATCATGCAAACACTTTCCGAATGGAGTAGTCATGGTAAAAGTGACACGAAGCTGAACATGGATCCCACTATGTGAACTCTTGAAGACGTGAGAGCTAATAACTATATATTGAATAAATTGTTGATCTCCAATTGAAGTGTTCTAAATGATTGGGTATCTATTTACTTAGGTTAAAAATGACTAACTTTTAAACAACGTAAGTCTATCTCATTTTTATCCAAGTATAAAATTTATATTTGGATATAACCCTATGATGTCTAAGTGTTTAAACCAGTTTTAAACCTCACATCCCTAGATAGAAGGTGTTACGTAAACCGTCAACTTAAGTGCCTCCTGCCCTAGACAGGTTTGTGAACCGATTTGAGTTTGTAACAAAATTTTGTAAGGTAACAATCTATTTTTACAATTAAAACTAGTTTGTTAACCTAAGTGAGCATGTTGTATATCTTTGTTATAGATTTTAAAGTCTAATTTCTTTTTATAACAACTTACAAAAATTAGACATGCTAAACATCCACAACATTCATAAAACGCATTCCATATAACATTTATATTAAAAGAAACCCTATACATCCTTAATATATATAATAAAAATTTATAACATACTTTCAATGCATGTAACATGCTTCCCACAGTAGGATTTTAAATCTACATGGCATATTGTATGCACATACAAGATTTATTTAATTATAAAACAATTAAACATATACTGATATGGTTTTAGTTTTGGCATTTTTAAGTAAATAAAAGCGTAAGTATTATAAAAAAAAATAGTTAACAGCTCCAAACCGCTTCTTGACCTCTCGAACAGCTCCAAACTGGACTCTCATGGCTTGAACCAAATGTGAACCATCTGAAGCAGATCAATCAAAAAATTTTGAAAGAGAACTGGGCCAAGTTTGAAGAAAATCGGTCAAACAAGTCAAAACCTGTCACATCCCGCCCTAGACTATTCTCTGAGCCTAGGAAAGGGCATGATTGTAGCAGTTATCAATCTTTTTGTTGACATTTACTGCCTGATAACTCTTGCGGAAATAACTCTGATACCAATGAACAAATTCAACAACCACTAATTAAGTCAAGGAGGCAAACAACAACTGATTAAGTAGGCCCATTTTATTACAAAAATGTAACGTTTATACAACTCCAAGACTTAACAATAAAGTTACAACAACAACTGTAAAACCCTCCGGAAGTGTAACTGTGGCTTGTGGCAAACCTTGACCTTAGCAACACCCCAGAACTCCTCACCTTTCGCTAGCTAGGAAGAAAAATATGAAATAATGGAATGAGCTTCACAAAGCTCAGTGAGTGGTAAGCAACTTCTAGAGTTGATTTCAACTCTTAAATAACAAGCATATCACGAATACGAGGTTACATTCAAACCTCTTCCTTGAGTGATTCTGATCACGCGTAGATAGCTAAACTGATAACTAACTAGAATGATTATGTTGTCTACCTACACACACGGTAGATAGATAACTGTTACTAGCTACAATGCTTACTCTTTACGTTTCCTTTGTCTCCTATGTGCACATAGCTCCCCGCTCATGGGCTTAGAAGCTAGGCCCGTCGGCCTTATAACCATCCCATACGAGGATCATCCCACAGGCTCAGGAACTAGACTTCTTGTGTCCCCTGACCATCCCATGAGGTTTTGCTTACGGGCTCAGGCACTAGGTCTATTGACCCCCTGACCATTTCGATCACATAATCTCATTCTCAGGATAGATACTCATTCATAAGCTAGGAATATACATTTACTCTAAAAGATATGCTTTAAGACTTAAAGGAAAGTACTACTCACCTTGGTCGTTTAGGAACTTTTCTCTCTAGAAGTTCCTTGGTCTTCTCGGGTTCCTCTTTTGAACCCTAAATTCCATAGTTTTATGCTTTATCTCGGGCTACTTCCTTCTACAAATATGCTCTACAATGTCTCAAGAATCTTACCTCAAAATCTTAGCTCATAACTTCTCGTGGTTTGATCAGAAACATAAAAAAATCAAGACTGGCCCAGCTTACCCGACAGCTCGACCCTTTTGTCTTTTTCTCATTCTCCAGCCCGATTCCTTGGAGCTTATTTTTCGGCAGCCCTACCCTGAAAACTATACTCATTCAGCTTTCAGATGGCTTTAGAATCACTCCAAAGCACGAGTATTATGGGAGAACTCCTCGTCCCAAGTTGATGCTACTTTCTGACCTTTCTGTCCGACAACATCTCCCCTCTTGGAACCTCTTGACTAACGCATGGTCTTACCATCAACGCATAGCCTCCTCCCAATAAACTCTTCTTTATTTCCTTTGAAGAGAATTGAGTTCTCATCTGAAGTCCTTAGGCATCTAAAAGCTCTCCAAGATTGACACCTCCTTATCCAAGTATTTCCCTTAGCGATTGCCAACCTCCAGCCCTCTCCATCTCCTGCTTGAGGTATCTTCACCTCACACCATCAATGCAATGTTTGATCAATGCATCCTTGGGTGTCCTTCTCCTACATAGCCAACGCATGGGACCTAATTTTGCATGTCTCCTCATGCATCGACCTAAAATCCTTAAGACTTAAGATTTCTTCCCAACAAGCCACATGTTAGGATGACGTCCTCTATATGGGCTCATCCTTCATATGCGTCTACAAATCCTTGGATGTTCAACACATAATATGCCATCAACGCATAGTAGGCCATCAATGCATAGCAACCCTTGGTTCCCCTTGGTTTTCAGCACAGCACCATTGCAACCCAACTCACTCAGCCTTAACCAACGCAAGGGCCAACCGCCATATGTCCAACCTAGCCCATCGCATGGCCTTTGTCCAACGCATCCATCGTGCAAGCCATCGTCAACCTCCAACACATAGCAAGGTCTGTAACGACCCGACCCCCTAAGACTTAGGTTAGGCCGTTACTAAAATAAATACATGCATAGGATTTGAAACGACACTCAGTAATGTTGAAATAAATGCTAAATAGACAAGAAAAGTTCAAAAGAAATTTATTAAATGCAATTTTTAAAACAATAATAGGGTACCCATAATTCATAAAGACTATTAAAATATAAAAGTAACAATCCTTCATAATAGGTTTCAAATAGTAAAACTAGAAATTTAGGGTAAAATAAGGATTCTAAATTTCATGATGCGGAAGCGTAAAAACTAGTCCTAGTGGCTCGATCATGAATTCTGTTGCGCCATCGCCGGTGCATCTCTATCCTTACCTGAAACATCAATATAAGAAAGAATGAGTATGAATACTCAGTAAGTAGCCCCACCATTGGGGTCAGGCTAGGCATCTATGTCCTCTAGATACCCGCATATGGCACATAAATACATGGAACAGATAAGAAACTGAGTCCTATCCTATTATAGTTAAGTATGCCCACAAAACTGGTGAATCCCAAAGGAAACACAAAAATGGTGAATCCCAGAGGAAACACAAAACTGGTGAATCCCGAAGGAAACACAAACTGGTGAATCCCGAAGGAAACACAAAATTGGTGAATCCCGAAGGAACACAAACTGGTGAATCCCGAAGGAAACACAAACTGGTGAATCCCGAAGGAAACAAAAACTGGTGAATCCTGAAGGAAACACAAACTGGTGAGCATCTAACTAATCAATGAGGATATTCACACAGTCTTAACGTGCTAAGATTCAACATTGTACAGTTCTAAAACATACATAAAAATCCTTGATACCATGGCTTAATCACATACACATAATTCTTAATAACATATTATACATCATCCATGTATAACTTACATCATAAATCCACAACATGCAAGTATGCCTCAACAACAGCAGATCAGACATCGACATATGAAAACACATACTATCACATACTAACGATCAAGCACTTAGGTGTGTATGTAAACAAATAAGAATTCGTGCCAGAACATACTTTGATTCAGGTCATACTGTCAATCAACATGCTAACATTTACCATAACATACACTTATCATGCTAGCATACAACTAAAGCCTGGCCCGTGGGTAGTTCCAGTGATAAGATTACTTACCTCAAAGTTAAATCCAAAGAAGCCCAAGCAAGCTTATCCTTTTCAAGACAAGCAACACCTAAGATAAATCTAATATTTAAATCAATATTTTGGGTCTAACTCCAATTAACCAAATTATTCAAAGACCTCCAATTTTACTTCACTTAAACTATAGCTCGATCTAAACTTAATTGCAAAACCCACTTCTGTTGGTTACTTGAACATACACAAAGTTCAAAATTAATAACTTAATTCTCCACAATTAATCTTAATTCAAAATAACCACCCAACAACTTACTCCAAACTTACCAAACTTCAAAAGATAATTGGCCTTTACTTTGATGAGCAAACCCTAAACGTCTCAAGTCTTGAATCTAAAATCCAAACCAAGGAGATGTTAACAATTTTAACCCAAAACCAAAACATATAAAATTTAATCTAACCATCCCCAAACTAATTGATGTTCAAGAGTAACCATAAGAATCACAAACCTTATACAAAACACCTGTCGAACAACCTTGAATCTAGTGGATGGTCGCTTCAACAATTTTCAACTCCAATCTAAAGTCAAATAATGCAACTAGGGTTAACTCTCATTCCAGACTTAATGGGCATCAAAAAATCCTTTACGAAATCCACCTAACAAGAAATGATCTTACCCAAATCCAAGATTCCCTTGAGATCACGCAATGGCAGCGAGTGAACTCAAGTGATGGTTGAGGCTTCGATGGTGACAAAAACATCGATGGCTGAATGTGGACGGCTAGCTGGGGTGTCGAATGGCCTCACGGAGGCTGAGACAAGAGCGAGGCGCATCACTGGACGACGTTAAGCGACGGCCGGACGACTCCACTCGACAAGCGATCTGGCGTAAGGGCTGGGCAAACAAATCAAGCGGCAGACGCGGGGATCCGGAGGGTGGGGCTTCGAATGCGGTCGGGCCTCGCCGAACGGTAGGCATCAGCTGAGAAAAACCTCGTCGGCAAGCGGCTAAGATCGGATCGACAGTGTCTGGACGAAGGGTTGAGGAGATCGGCTACTAGTCGAGGTCGGCGGCAGGAGTGGCGCGGTGCGGTAAGGTGTCGATGGTAGCTAGAGGAAAAAGAAATTTGGTGGGGGGGGGGGCACCGAATGCGTGAGGAAGAAAGGGGGGTTTGATTTTTTTTTTTTATAAATAATAATAATAATAATAATAATAATAACAAAAAAATGAAATAAGTATAATTATACTTTATTCTTTTTCCTTATTCCACTTTATACTATGAAATTCCTTTTCTTTTCAAAAGAAAATTAATTCCTGCCATTAATTTCCAAATTGAATAATTTCACGCCAACAATTAAATTCCACAAATGCCCTCAACAATAAAAGGAAATACTGAAATTACATAAAAATATAAAAAAAATATTTGGGGGGTGTTACAAGGTTGCACAGCCTCGACGTATAGGACGGTTGCTTAGCATCAATCGCATGGCTTGCTTATCATCAACGCATCGCTCGCATGAGTCGCTTGGCATGGGCGCTTGGCCGATAGCTTGGCATTGACACAGGGCTCGCTTGGTGCGATAGCTTGGCATCGACACATCGCTTGGCACGATAGCTTGGCATCGATGCATTGCTTGGCATGGGCGCTTGGTCGGCAACTTGGCATCGACGCAGGGCTCAATTGGCATGGCACTTTGGCATCGACGCATCGCTTGGCACGACAGCTTAGCATTGCTCGCTCGGCCGCTTGATGCATGGGTGCTAGCCTCGACGCATGGGCTCGCTCGGCATAGGCACTTAGCATCGCTCACAGGGCTCGCTCGGCCGCTCGACACATAGGCTCGCTTGGCATGGGCGCTTAGCATCGCTCGTAGGGCTCGCTCGGTTGCTCGACGCATGGGCGCTGTGCATCAACGCATGCATCCAGTGTATGCCTTGCCCGCGTCCTCACCTACCCTTGCATCCGTATGCCTTCTGCACAACCGACCCTCGTGCCATCCAATCTTCCAACGCATCACTTCAACTTTCTTCCTTCAGTCGCATACCACCACCAACGCATCCATCACAATCCTTCCAGCGCATCCATTGAGCCTAATGTGTTTATCTAATCTCCAAGGCATGCGTCACTCCCACTTTAAATCCTCCCTTTGCCCAAGTAATCTTTCCAAGATCTTATGGCCAACGCATAGCAGTGCCTAGTCCAACACTTAGAAATTAAAACTTAACTCAAAGCTACTCAAGGAAAATCTATTCAACACTTAGAAATTTCCTTCACTTCAACATCGGATTTAACTTTCACCTAGTTAATCCCTTAATCACCTGCTTAAGTAGGGACAATGGAAATCCGGGTTTCATAAAATCGGTTCAATAATCTCACTTAAAATCAATCTCTCACTCCTACTTCAAATCTCACTCGAACTTGATTCAAATTCTCACTCAAATTTGATCTTTCGCTAGAAATTCCATTGGAATCTCGCTTGAACTAGAAATCTCGCTCAAACTTGATTCAAAATCTCGATTGCACTTGAAATCTTGCTCGAAAATTTCATCAGAATCTCGCTCGAAATGAAATCTCACTGGAATTAGGAGAAGTGTTGAACACTCAAGGGCAACGCCTCAATGCTACCTGATATAGATCTTGCTCTCGCTGGAATTTGAACAGAAATCCCGCTGGAACTTTGACCAGCGTTGGAACACTCAAGGGCAACGTTGTAACACTCCGTGGGCAGAAGCTCACAATCTGGAAACTGTAGCTCGGTCTTTTTCACTTCTTTCTTCAATTACATCCTAATTTCAACTTCTAATGACTCCATATGAATTATAGACTCTTAAATACACATTAAGGCCCATCAAAGAAGAGACAGTTACAATAAAAACAACATAATTGAAAGGATTGAAATGCCAAAACCCTGAAAAAACCATATCAACATAATATTTCATGCAGTTCATTAAAAAACACCCACCTAACTCAAATTAACAATAGTTAAGTGCTTAAATCATGCTCTGATACTAACTGATGGTGTAATAAAACATGAAATGGAAGACTTCAGAATTAATAAGCACTTAAACTACATTTAATTTGAGTTTTTAGCATGTTGTTCATATGATATTCATGAGAGGGTTTGAAACACATTATACCTTTGAAGATTTCCTCCACGAAGCTTAGAACTTCAAAAAGACTACCACCGAGATTTTCTCCACTATGCTTTAACTGGAACGTATGGTGGAAACACTTAAATCAAGTTCAATTGATGATGAACAAGTGAGGGATGTGTAGGGTTTTCAGGTTTTCACTTCAGCAAATAAAATTCAGATAGCTTAATGATCTTCATGCATGGGGATTCTATATATAGGTACAATTCTTGCAAATAAACAGGGTTGAATGGAGGGCAGCTCCTCCTGGAAGATCATTACAAGTTTAATTGGAATTTGGTGATAATTCATCATATGAAGTTAGTGGGTTTTCCCCAAAAAATGGAAAAACCCATTAACTTAAAATGATTTCAAAAATCAGTTTATTTTGTATTTAAATTCGTTTTATAAAATTTATTCAAAAAATAATTAATTTAAATAATACTAATCTTAATTAATTGTTACTTCAACTTTTTAATTTAAATAATATTAATTTAATATCTTAATATTAAATAAATAAAAGATCAATTTCACCAATAACTTAATTTTATATTTCAATTAAAATTTAAATATTAATTGATTGTTTAATTTCGATTAAATTAAAAAATTTTAATCGTATCATATACAACTAATCGAAAATCCTAAAATTGAATTTGAACATTTTAAATTCATAACCCTAATTTCATACAACAATACTCAATTTGTTATTCCGATTTAAGAGTTAGTAGAGGGACCTAATGGACCTATAGATAATGAGCTCCAACAATATATAATTAGTTCGTTAAAACTCCTTAATCGAATTAATTACTATTCGTTAATTATCAAGACAAACCTCTATAGCTCGATAGTTGCACTCTCCTGAATGTAGATATATTTCTATCCATGTAAACCATAATCAGTATGTCGATCCTTCACAAATCGTTTGTAATTATAGTTGGGTCAAAATTATCGTTTTGCTCCTATAAATACATCTTGTTCCTTAAGTTCCTACTGACCCTGTAATGAAAAATTTGATTCATAATACTACTTATGAATCATGTCCCTCTCTATCATGAGAAGGCGGGTCACCGATTGTTCAAGATCTAGAATCAACACTTAAGTGAATAACCTATCTGTTAACCCTAAAATGGGTAGGAGTGAATTCCATCTTGCAGGGCTATATCTGCAACTATCCATTTGATCTTATTCCCAAAATGGAAGGTTTATTGAGCAGTGTTTTTGGACTACTCTCACTCATGCAGATCAAAGGGTAATCCCAAATAAACAGGAGTTCATAGCTAGCTCATGATTAAGATCAAGTTATCCTAGGTTATTTAAGTATGAAATAGTTAGTTTTAATAGTACACGGTCGTTATAAAGAAAAGTGACTATTTCATAGTCTAGTCTATATGCAAACTCATTGCATAGGATGCCCTCACTCACATGTCTCTACATGAATGATCTGTGGATCACATCATTTGTATTACCTATACAAAATGGGTCGCATCCAATAGTGTTACCAGGATGAGATACCTAATTTCATCCATATACTTGTAGACCATTTAAACTATATACTATTAACTTGGTCATGTTTATGTCAACACATAAAGTTAGTATTCATACTATAGCCATGCATATGTTTATTGGATTTTCATGATAGAATGCAAAGTCAACAACTTTATTGAATAAGATACTCAACAATATTTTATTGATAAATAAAATGTTTAAAACAAAATTTACGAATTGCGAGTTCTAGGTCATTCCTAGCAAGTTCACCATGAAAAGTCTATCGGTGATAGTCGTTGATAGTTGCTATTAATGATAGTTTTCAATCTAAGAAAACCAAGAAGAACAAGTGCACAAAATACGAGATTTTGAATTTTCATTTGGTGGACTGAGCCCAAGTCATTTGGCTTTTGGTAGAGAATTCAAATTATTTTTATGTTCACAGATTCACTGAGTTCAGCAAATATTTGGCTCTTGGTAGAGAATCCAGATTATGTTTATGTTCACGATTCACTGAGTTCAATTGAACTATGACTAGTTTTATGATTTATAAATATATAGTATCAATTTTAAATAACTGTTTACATTAGAATCCAATTTCTGAATCTACTACCAACAACACGTATTTGAAAACATGAAATACAACTATATTTTCATTAAATCTTTTGTTTTCGAAGTTTTGTTTTCAAATTCTTTACCAAACAAACTCTTAATCTTTTAGAATATTGGAACTATTTTTGTGCTATATCTAATATTGTTTTATTCCTGTATTACATATGCTAGGTTGCCATTAACCCAGGGTAATGTAAAAAATCTCTAGTTAAAAAGTCTATTTTCACTCATAAGTTTTATGTTTTATTATTCATTTTAGGTTAATTGTTTTAAAAAACCAAGTATTTTTTTAAATCAAGTTTAATTTATTTTAAATTTAACTAAAAATTCAAGTATTTATTTTTCAAAAAGTGAAAACCATAATTTAAAAATTAAAAAGAAAAAACCATAAATATATTAAAAATTAAAGGCCTTAAAAATAGAAATGGAAAAGAAAAAAAGGAAAATTATTTCAAATGGTAAAATTGTTGAAAATATTTACAAGATATAGCATAATTTTATAACTATCAATGATAGATGCTGATAGATACTGATATACACCGGTAGAAGTTTATCAGTGTTTATCAGCGTCTATCATTGATAATTCTAAAATTTTACTATCTTTGATAAATATTTTGGTTCATTTTTCTTATTTGAAAACCACCCAAAGAAAAATTTGTTTCGTTTAAGTCATTTGTTAAGGTCTGTTAAATCAAAGTACTTTTCTATTTAATTTTTAAAGTGCTATCGAACAATACTACATTTTAAAAAAATAATTTATGAATTATTTATTGAAATTGCTATAATTATTGATGATTTTAGTGAGAACTAAAATCATACATTCGTTGTATCCAATAAAGACAATATTTTTTATGTTAAGAAAGATGATGGAAATAAACGGAAGTAGGAATATCACAAAACTTAATATATAAAAATTCTCAGTTTCACCCTAATGGGTCCACCCACCCATTAGAACTAGGACCCACCCACTCACCCATTATCTTAGGACAAAAAAATTAACATATTTTTATCAAATTGAACTATGACCCATTAGGTAGATTTAACACTTTTAAGTATAAGTGATAACGAGCAGAAATGCACGTTATTACAGTGCAAAGATATAAAATCATGAAGGATTGCGACGGTAAAAATATATATAATCGTATCCAAAAGCAGTAAGTTTAGAACATTGTGATCGCATGCGTCCACTGCATTAAAGCAGCTAATTTATATATTTTGTGCAGAAAAATGCGTTGGCGCAAGACAGAGTTGCGATCCAAGGAATTTAGTATCCGAACGCATTAAGAGATTGTGACCTCAAGGCTATGCGATCATTTGCATTCGCGAAAATCTGCTCAAGAAGGTGGCCGCATAGAGACAGCGCATCAAGATGAAAGCTTAATAAATCACGATGGGACCACTCAAGCTTGAAGATGGATCCGTCAAATTACTAAGAAATGTTAGACATGTGCCTAAGTTGAAAAGAAATTTAATTTCACTAGGCATGCTTGACTCGATCGGCTATGAATATAGAGGAAATGAAGGCTACTGTGAAGTTTTGAAGAACAGTAAGCCTATTTTCAGAGGGATCCAGATAAATAGGGTCTATGTTGTTCAAGAAATTCAGAAACTACATTCACCCTTAGTTGTGACTTCGAAACAGCCTACTGAAGGAGATCTTTGGCACAAAAGACTCTTACATATTAGTACGGAAGGTCTACAAGCTCTTGCCAATCAGGAAATTCATCAAAGCCTATCCTTAGTGAACATTGTGTGATAGGCAAAGCTACAAGTCAGAGTTTTGTAAAGACTCAACATACAACCAAGGCCATCCTTGATTTTGTGCATTCAGACCTATGGGGTCCTTCATCTTTACAGTCTTTGAGTAGAGCCAGGTACTTTTTAATCTTTGTGAATGATTATTCTAGAAAATGTTGGATATTTTTCCTTAAATCTAAGAACTTGGTGTTTGATAAATTCAAAGAATGGAAAACTATGGTTGAAAAAATGTTTAACAGTCAAATAAAATGTCTTAAAACTGATAATGGGCTTGAGTTATGTGCATAAGATTTTAATGTTTTTTGTAGACAACAGGGGATTATTAGACACAAGACTGCTAGGTATACACTTCAGCAAAATGGGGTGGCAGAGAGATTGAATAGAACAATTATGGAAAGAGTTAGAAGCCTATTGTCTAATGCTATTCTTCTAAGAAGTTTTGGGTTGAGGTAACATCTTACACTGTCTATACTCCCTAAATAATAATAATAAAACCACACCCAAAAATAAGAATAAAACCACATACTTAGAAGGAGACAATGAGAAAGTAAACTTCAAATTGAACAAATTTTAAGGAGAAGAATCAAAGAAAAAGAAGAGGATTATGAGGATTTGAATTTAGAAGAAGAGATAGGAGTAGAAACAAGAGAGAGAAGACCTTAAGGGACTTAGTCGAGCCACACATGACACAACATCCTTTGTGTATTGTGTACTCGAAAACCATGGTCCCATTTGAGCTCAAATGTCAACCTTAGGCCTTATTTTCTATGTAAACAAGTTTAAGTCAATGTATTGATGTGTGGTTAATTCTATTGTATGTATGTTGTTTGTAGCAAAAGGGCTTAGGGGTTTTAAAGGGAAAATATTCTAAGTATGCAAGTCTAGTCTCTCAGGTAAAAAAGGGGTGCAAGGTGACACCTAATAGTAAACAGACTTGGAGGTGATCTTTTCATGTCATACGGTCAAGATTGTCGAGAGGAAAATTAGAAGAAATTAGAAGAAAGATTGAGATGGAATGGGGGATGCGGGCAGCCTAACTTGCTTAAGAAGGTGTAGAAAGGGTGCGAAGGCAATGGCTAGAAGGCCTCAAGGCGCAGGGTATGTGCTAATTAAAGTGCCAAGCCTGAGCATGGGCTTATAAGGTGATGGCCGAGAGGGTAAGGCCTATGCAGCTGACTCTAGCTTGTGTGTTGGCATGAGTGAATGCTGAAGAATGCAGTAGAGGCTGGGAAGTTGTTGGTAAGCGGCGAGTGTCAACGCAAAGGCTTAAGCCGTGAGGGCAAGAGGTAAAGGTTGGAGACGTGCTGGCCGAGAGAGAGGTTTATGCATTGCAAACCCTATGCAAGGGCATTGTAACCTATGTATTTGTGAAAGATGGAATAGTTCAGGTTAATCACCAAGCTTAGTGGGCCAGGTGTCGTGTTTAGATGCCTTAAATATGTTTAGTGAGCTAGTTGTCACCCTAAGCAACTAGCTGAACATGCATCCACATGTCTATAAGAGAAGTAAGTGAAGGAACCATGAGGTCTGCAGTGGAAGCGGGATCATTCCTAATTTCAATTTTCCACAGGAATAAAAATTATGGTGAATACAAATTATGCATAAACACAAATTTTATAGCATGCATAAGAAAAGGAGCTAAGGGAAGAAAAATCAACTTACCCTTGAAGCAAAAGCCTTCCTTACGAATTTTCTCTCCAAATGGTCACAAACAATCATGATAAAAAAAATCAAGACCAAGACACCACCAAAAGTGAACTTCTTATATTCTTCTTAGACGTTGAGAATTCGCAGGAGGTGTGGGCTCTGCGAAAATTTTAGGAAGAGGGAGAGGATTTTGAGACGGAGAAAATTTTCTTTTTTAGGGAGATAAAAAAAAGATGAAAATCACATAGACATTTTGGTATCCGCTTCTATGAAGAAGATAAAAACATGAAAAACCCATTCCTCCACACACCACCATTTTTTAGAGAAAACTAAGGGAAAGGAAGTTGTAACTCCCTCCCTTTAATTTTAAAATTAAAATTAAATTAATATTTAATATAATAAATAATATATATATATAAAATAAGTTAGTTATTATATATATATAACTATATGTTATATCAAATATAATACATAATATATAGCTTTTTTATTGCATCAAATACAATATAACCTATAGTTTTTTATTTCTCTCAATAATGCATGGTATTTAATATAAATCCAATTTATACTAAATTTAATTATATGAATCCCATTCTTATAATTAGTATTAGAGTCATATTCAAATATTTATTTCCTCTCAAAATAAACTTTTTATTATAATGTATCAAATACATTATATTAATTATATCACATATAATTAATTTAAATTAGTTATATCATATATATTAATTCCCTTGATCAATTCAAATTAGCTTAAATTAATTCTCAATAATCCTTGTTGAGCTACAGAGGAGACCTTATGGATTTGTAGATTGAAGCTCGAATGGTACTTGAATAATTAATTAAACTCCTTTAATTAGATTATTCAACATCCATTAACTGTTGATCACTCCATTAAAGACCGCCGACTGCACTCTTCACACCATAAACATATTTCTGTGTTCATTGGATATAATCACTCAACAGTGTGATGACCCTTCATAAATTGATCGTAAGTACAATTGGGTCAAACTTACTGTTTTGTCCCTGTAGTTATATCTAAATCCTTAAGTACCACTGATCTCTCTAATGAACAATAAGTCATAGTGCAACTATAACGAGACCCCTCTTGTGTTAAGAGAAGGTGTGGCGCCACATTTTCAAGCCTTGGAATCAGCCCTTAAGGGAGAAATTTATCTATTTACCCCAACATTAGGGAATGAGTGAATTTCGTCTTGTATAACTGTGTTCCCAACGCTCCAATCAGATAAATCTTCAAAATGATAGGCTTATTGAGTCGACGATCTGTCCACTCTCACCCATACAAATCAAAAGTACCACTTTCATATGCATGAGTTCACAACTTACTCAGGATTCAGATCATGTCACCTATGGTCATCCTGGTGAAATGTAAAGCTCTACTATTAACGGCGTTACATAATGGGACTATTGACTTTGTCGTTTGATCTTATACAAACCATTTTGTATAGAACACCCCTACTCACATGTCTCTACTTAAATGATCGGGATCAGATCATTTGTAGAACTTTACAACAATTGTAGCAGCTATAAAACGGGTCGTATACATAGTGTCACCAGGATAAGGTATCCAACTTTATCCATCTACTACAAACCATTTAGGTTATCATTTAAACATGATCCATTAGTATGTCTCTACATACATGTTTTAGCTATAGAAGATAACTTTTGATGTTAGTTTATTGGTTTTGTGGGTTAATGCTCCTAAATGTGAATAAAATATCTCAGATTTTATTAAATAAATAATTTTTTTGAACATTACAATTATAAACTACGGAACCCACGAGATTTAGGACATCAACCCTAACAATAAGAAGAGAAGATCAGTTCAAAAATTGCACTCGTGCTAAGAAAGGAAGATTGCTATTGAATTGAGGTTTGATCGATGTTGAAGATGAGTTGGTGCTGTCAAGAAGAAATTTCCATGAATTCAAGTTGAAGCTTGAAGGATTTCCTAAGTGCCTCAAGCTTTCGGATGTGCTCGGGCAAATTAAGAAGATTGGAAAATTTTGAGTTTGATAGGCAGAGTTTGTGGCTCAAATTTTAAGATAAGGAAGTTAAGATGTTTATGATCAAGTTTGTAGAAGGAAATTTTATGGTCACGAGGGTTGAATCTAGAAATTTGGTGGTCGAGTAAGTAGGCAGCTGTTTCCAAGGGACAAGCAAGCAACTGACAGTCTAGGCTAGGCATTTGCGAGCACGCATAAGTATGTGCGGTTGAGCGCAAGGCACTCAGTGTGGAGTATGTGAAGTGGGTTCATGGTCACGAGGGAAGAATCCATTGGCCGAAGTCATTGAGGGACACATAGGCAAGCGCCTAACGCATTGATACCGTGCGTGTGTCTGAACGCCTAAGTGAGCATTGTGATTGCATCACCATCCACTAGATGATTCAAGGTAACTTTTACTTATTGTGGGATGCGTTAGGCTATGGGATGCGATGATGAGTGTGGAAGATGTCCCGTTTTATGTTAAGCCTTATTGTTTAAGTTAAGCTTAAAAGGGAGCTAGTGACACTAACTGAAAGTATTCATTACTGTCACAAGGTAAACACCAATACGAGAAGCCTATCATCCATGAGGAAGTAGCGTAAGACTGTGTGTAACAATATTTGTAAATGGTTACTTTTATGAGTTTCTATCGCATGGCTTACTGTTGAGCTAGATTTTCAAGATGTTTTTCCTAACAATAAACCACGCATGAGCTTTTAGCCTTACGATGAATTTTCTAATTAAAACATGATTTAAGGCACTACCTTGATACATGCCCTAGTATTAGAATGGATGTACAGACTCAAGGTCTAATCTTTCCTAACATTGAGTTTTATGAAGCATGCGTTAACTAGCATTCCTTTGCTTATACTAGTCTTTTATGATGAGTTTGTTAAAAACCTTTTTTGTTGGAATGCTTAATATTTCAAAGTTGAGTTTTCTTCTCCAAAGGAAAGGTTATGATGTTATAATGAGGAAACCTTATACTAAAGGACTAAGGGAAGGTATTTGGACCCCTTGGTACTTAAGGTATGACGATATTTAAGGCACTACCATGTGCATGTAGGTATCATATATTGATTCTGATTGTATCAAGATTACTTTAGCTAATAATTGATGTTGAAGGATCGAGCAAAAGGGCTCTCTCTCAACTAAGGTTGAATGATAATGATTTCAAAGAAAAATATCAATGTTTGAGTTTTTAGAGTTTGCATGTTCCATGTTTTAATATATGAGTATAATAATTTTAAACCCTGAACCTTTTAAAGAAGTTGAGATATTTGATGCACAATAAATATATTTTAAGATAGTCACTCACTGGGTTAGTAGCTCACTCATTTCAATGTTTTTCTTTTCCCCATGTAGCGGTAAACTCCCTAAAGAATAGCTATTCTGCTAGTCTACGACTCGAGGTGCACGTTTTGAGGTTAAGAGAATAAGAAGGAGAAACTTAGGTGGTTAAGCAGTTTTGTCCTTATTTTAGTCATCATTTACATTATATTAGGGACTAAGGAAAGTACTATTGGGATCCACTGTTCTATATGAATGTAGATAAGTTACTATAAATATATAAACCTGCGCACCTATTTAAATTTCTTTAGTTGTGTGATGTTTTTAGAAAAGAATGTATGTTATGTTTATTAGGTGTCTGGAACTAATCAAAGATGTGATGGGAATGGAGATAGGTAGTGGTTGCCAGAAGAGGGTTGGTAACTACTGTTTTCACATCTTCTCCTAGGGTAAAAAAAGTTTTGGAGGGGGTGTGACATCAAATCTGGCCTATTCTACCTTTTTCCTACTTTCAAGGAAAATTCCGAAGAAGACATTTGGTGTGTGATGGGATGAGCCTCACGGCGTAACCAATGAGCATCTTAATCTAAAGGTCTTCCCTTTAAAGGATGTGCCAAAAGATTGATTGTACTATTTACCACCCAGATCCATCACGATTAGAGTTGCCTTAAGAAGAGGTCCCTAGAGAAATTATTTCACGCCCCGAGAGCTCACTCAATTAGAAAGGAGATTTATTAAACCAAGAAAAGCGTGGAAGAGACTCTATTTGAGTATTGGGTGTGTTATAAGAAATTATATGCAAGTTTTTCCCACCACCAAATTTTTTTATCAATTTTTAATTTAATATTTTTACTCTGGCTTGCTTGCTTCTGATAGAGTACGATCGATGCAACGGCGGGAGTAACACTTGCCGACAAGACACCAAAGAAAGTCAACTAATTTCTACTATGGTGGATAATTCTCAACTAGACTCAACTCTTTCGACATACAAAAGGTACGAGAGTTATGTTCTTAGCTTATTAGTCTCACTATTCTTATGCAACAAACGGCTCAAGCACAGTTGAAAGCTCAAAGTCATGTGAAGGAAGTCAACTTTCTTGGAGGACAAAGGCGAGACCCATACAACAACACTTACAATTTCAGTTGGCGAGACAATCCCAACCTTCGATGGAGAAGTCAACGTGATCAATAAAGGAATCAAACTCTAGTCCACTACTAGAGGATATGGTGAAGTCATTGGCAACCAATATGCTATAATTTTTAGAAGATGTAAGTACCTTCCAACAAGAATCAAAGAAGATGCAAGAAGAAATTGCTCTATTCCAAAAAGAAACAAGGCTAGGTGTGAAACATCTAGCCAGTCAAATTACTAACATCTTAGCACCTTGCATAACCCAGACACTCTTTTAAGAATGTAAGTGCTCTAACTATAGTTAATGTCTCTTTTTCCTTTGAATCTTCTAATTTTGTGAATATTGGATCTCCTGACTCTCTTGAATCTTAAGTATTAGAATCTTCTGAATCTATCAATTCTCAATCGTGGAAAATTAATTTATGAAATATGAATCAATTTAATTTCTGAAAAATAATTTAATCATTTTTTTTTTTTGTTTTGACGAACACAATTGTAGACTCGAGCATCTAGGAGCTGTAGATAGGTTAGTTCTGATTCTTTAGAAAAATATGATTTTAAAGCTTATTCTTCTATTTCTCCTTTTCTAGGTAGACACTTAGGTCAAGAAAAGAGAGAATAAAAGGGTTATCCAACTTAGAGTACTAGATTGGTGATTGCTAGCTCTTCTGAAATGAGCTTATAGTAGTGGGTCAAGAAAGAAGAAGAAATGATTGTTTCATAAGCAACAATGGTTGTGCCAAGTAATCTACCTTTGAACAAGATGATCTAGGTATGTTTTGCCTAACCTATATTATAGCTAAGAAGAGGCTGTAGAATGCTCTGATAAATCTAGGAGCAACTATGAGTATTATGCCTACATCTTTGTTTTATGAGCATAGGTTACAAGATCTTACAAGCACAAATGTTGTGATACCACAGGCAGATCATAGCTTGAGTAAGCCATTAGGAGTAGTACATGATGTATATGTAAATGTATATGGTTGATGCTGGGTTGTATGTCCTAAAACTCGCAGTTTGTAGAGTTAAACATTTTCTATTATCACTAAAGATGTAAATTCCACTTGTAAAGACTAAATCCAATAAACTAAGATCCATGGCTAGTATATGAATACTTGAACTGTGAAATCCGGATTTCCATTTTCCCTACTTAAGCAGGTGATTAAAGGAAATAACTAAGTGAAAGTTAAATCCTATATTGAAGTAAAGGAAATTTCTAAGTGTTGATAGATTTTCCTTGAGTAGTTTTGAGTTAAGTCTTAAATGATGGAATTTGGCTAAGTGTAAGTTAAAAAAGGACCCATGCATTAAGTGTTAGGAGACATTAACGCATAAGATGAGAAGGAAACCATGCGTTTGTAAGGTTGGACACATTATTGGCCGAAGTATTGGCAAGAGGCATTGCCAAGAGTGTCTCGTGCATTGGGTATGTGTGAGCGAGAGTAGAGGAAGCAAGAGGTTAAACGCAAGGCACCGGGCAGACAATCGTGTAGCAAATGAGCGATGCTACACAATGAGGTAGACGATCGTGTAGCAAATGAGCAGTGCTACACGAAGAGGTAGACGACCGTTTAATAACTGAGCAGCGCTACACAATGAGGTAGGCAATCGTATAGGTGGCCGTTAGACAATCGAGCTATACGATAGACAAAGTACTACACAATTAGTTTAAGCACTAGACGATAAGCGTGGAAGCTAGGCAATAGTGCTAGACTATAAGCGTGGAAGCTAGGCAATAGTGCTACACGATAAGCGTGGAAGCTAGGCAATAGCGCTAAACGATAACACTAGACGATAACTGTGCTTCGCTAGATGATAATGCATCAGTGCTAAACGATGGAGGTAAATGATGCTCGTAGTAGCTAAGTGATAGGCTATGCGCGAGATTGTTGAGAGCGAGATTAGTGAAACCGTTGAGAGTGAGATCGTTTGCTAAACAATTGAGCTACACGATGGGCTGTTGAAGCTAGATGATAGAAGCAAGAACTAAACGATGGGGCGGTGCTAAGGACTGCGTTACGCAAGATTGATGAACTCATCTGGACAAATGGTTGTACCAAGAGATGGGTAGACTTGAGTTAGTAGAAGTTGGACGAATTAAGTTTCATGCAATCGAAGTATTATGCACGAGGAGGATAACTCAAGTAGGTATGTGGCATGGAAGTTGGTGAATGTCAAGGGAGTAGGTGGTGGCAAAACATGGTGCAAACACTTCAAGAGTAGGAGGTGTCTTGCATTGGAGGCTTCGTAAAGATGAGAATGATCATTTTCTTTAGCCTATAAATACCACCACAATCCTTCTTTTGAGTACATAATCCGAAATCCCCTTGAAATGCAGTAGGAATAGTGTTTGAGAGCAGTTTTGGAGATAGCTATGCGTTGGTCTTGAAGTTTCAAGAGAAGGAGATGCTGTCGGACAGGAAGATCTGAAAGTAGTATCAACTTGCGATGAGGATATCTCCCAGAATACTCGTGCGTTTGAAGTGATTTCAAAGCCATCTGAAAGATAAAAGAGTCTAGTTTTTAGGGTAGGGATGCCTCTAAGGAATCAGACTGGAGAATGAGGAAAAGACAGAAGGGTCGAGCTGTTGGGTAAGCTTGGCCAATCTTGATGTTTTGAAGATTTCGACAAAACCGCAAGTATTTCTAAGCTAAGATTTTGAAGTAAGCTTCCTGAGAAATTTTAGAGTATATTTGTAGGGAAGTAACTCAAGATAAAGCCTAGAATTATGAGTAATCCGAGCTTTAAAATGAATCTGGAATTTAGGGTTCAAAAGAGGAGCTCGAGAAGATCAAGGAACTTCTAAGAGGAAGATTCCTATCCTTACCAAGGTGAGTGGTAATTTCCTTTAAGTCTTAAACATATATTTTAGAGTAAAATTGTATATGCTTATGTTATAAATGAGTATCTAGCATGAGAATGAGATTATGTGGTCGGGATGGTTAGGGGGTCAATAGACCTAGTTCCTGAGCCCAAAAGAAAAATCTCACGGGATGGTCAGGGGACCGAGAGGTCTACTTCCTGAGCTTGTGGGAGGATCCTCGCATGGAATGGTCAGAGGGTCGACGGGCCTAGCTTTTGAGCCCATGAGCGGGGAGCTATATGCAAATAGGAGACATAGAGAACAGAGGGAACGTAAGAGAGTAAGTGTTTGTAATTAGTAGCAGTTAACTAACTACCATATGTGTAGGTAGACTCATTCTAAATAGTTATTAGTTTAGCTATCTACCGTGCGTATAGATAGAGTTGAGAACAGACCCATTTGAAGCTGAGGTTTGAGTGTAACCTCGTATTTATGATATGCTTGTTATTTATGAGTTAAAATAGACTCTAGAAGTTGCTTACCACTCACTGAGCTTTCTGAAGCTCATTCTGTTATTTCATATTTTCTTCCTAGGAAGCGAAAGGTGAGGAGTTCCGGGGTACTAGTAAGGTCAAGGTCTGCCACATGTCACCATCTCACTTTCAGGGTTTTACAGTTATTGTTGTAAACTTTGTTGTTAAGTCTTGGAGTTGTATAAACTTTATATTATTGTAATAAAATGGGCCTAATTAGTAGTTGTTATCTCCTTGACTTAAAGTTTATTCAGTGTATTAAAGAGGTTTAGTTGGACAGTAGGTATCACAAAAGGGTGGTATCTGCAGTCCCTCATGCCTCTCCTCGGGCTCAGGAGTGTGGGCTCGGGGCTGGGTGTGACATGAACTATATGTTGAGACATAAAACTGGATCAGGTTCGAGTAAATAGCTAAAATTATCTATAGTATATGAATAGGGTTGGGTGCCTTATTCTGGTAACACTATCGAATGCAGCACACTCTGTAGTTGTTACAATTTATTGTAAGATGCTACGAACGAAGTGATCCTGATTCATTCGTATATTGACATGAGGAGTGGGGGCGTCCTATACAATGAGTTTGCATAAGATCGGACCAAGAAATAAGTCACTCTTACTTTATAATGTTGTTTACTATTTAAGATTGACTATTTCGCTTAGATGACCTAGGCAACTCAATCTTAATCCTAAGCTAACTATGAACTCCTATTTATTCGAGATTATCCTTTGATCTGCACAGGTGAGAGTAGTCCAACATCACTATTCAATAAGCATCCCATTTTGGGAGTAAGATCAAATAGATAGTTAGGGACTAGTTTTGCAAGATGAAATTCACGCCTACCTAATTTAAGGGATAGAAGAAAGGTTGTTCTCTTAAGTGCTGAATACAGGTCTTGAACAAGGGGCCCCTACCTTCTCATTGGCCTGAGAGGGATCTGGTTTAGTGATTGATTCAAAAACCAATTGTTCATTAGAGGATCAGTGGAACTTAAGGAGTAAGACGTAATTTCGGGGGTAAAACAACATTTGACTCAGGCATTTTTACGAACAAACTTGAAGGATCGACATACTGATTATGGTTATATCAAGTGGACACATATATATCCACAATGAGGAGAGTGCAACTGGAGCAACTCGATAGTTAACGAAAATTGACTAATTCGGTTTAAAAAGTTTTAGCCAATTAATCTCAAATCATTGGAGCTCATTATCTGTAGGTCCATAAGGTCCCTCTACTAGCTCGTAAAACATGAACACATTAAATTAGTAAATTGAATGAATTTGGAATAATATCAATTTGAATTGTCCAAATTGAATTTCAACTTGTAATGTTCAAATTGAAATGAGCGTTTGTATAATTATATTCGATATAATTAATTAACGAAATTAAACGAAATTGGAGAGTTTATAATATTTAAATATTGATTAAATATTAATTACATGAATAGGATTCATGCTTAAAATTAGGTATGTGATTAATTTTATATTTGATACTAAATTATTATTTAATTACTTAAAATCAAACTAATTTTCAATTTCAATTCAGTTTGAGAAATTGGATTTTGAATTTTTAAATTTAATTAATTTTGAATTTTAGTTAATTTTGGAATTAATTAAAATTTTAATTTAAACTAAAAATTGGAAATTTAAATTGTAAGTGGAAATCTCCAACTTTTATCAAGTAGAAGGTGTTTCTAATTAACTTCACCACCTAGCCCACTTCAACATCAACTTGTAGCTGACATTGACAATGTTCAGATGTGCTTGCATGAATAGAGTTGATAAAACTCTTCAATTTCAGGGTATTATGGGATTGAATGACAGAAAATTAGTTTTATGTTGAGTTCTTCATCTTCTCTCAAAACTCCTCCACACTTTATCGCCAAATTCACTTCAATCTTGAATTCCACCATTCAAATTCAAGGCTAAGAATAGTAGAGTATATCTCTTGGTGGTTCATTGAAGATTTGGATCTGAGAAATCGTGAGGAGCGGCTTGGATTGGAGGAATTCTTCAAAGGTATGTGTTTCTTGAAATCATCTTAATACCCTATGAATATGCTTATCTTGATGTAAAAATTAAGGAATGAGAATGCTTAATTATCTTGTTTTTCTTTCGTTGTCTGTTTTTGTATTCCAAAAATTAGTATCAGAACATCATTTAAGCATTCAATTCGAGTTAATTTTGGCTTTCTGGGGGTGTTTTTCATAAGTTGTATGAAAATGGTGAACTGATATGGTTTTTCTCAGTTTTGACATTATTTTCTCTTCAATTATGTTGTAATTCTTGTGATTGGCTCTTGATTGATGGGCCTTAATGTGTGATTAAGAGTCTTTAATTCGAATGGAGTCATTAAAGTTGCAATTAGGTTGTAATTGAATAAAGAAGTGAAGAATGTTGACAGTAGAAACTATTTATTCAACCACTGCCCAATACTCGATGCACAATGCCGAATACTCGATGCACGATGTCAAATACTTGATACACGATGCGATACTCGACGGCATACTCGATGATATTCTGGTAAATACTCAATGTACGATGCCATACTCGATGGTACTTGATGGTATTTTGGTAAATACTTGATGCACGATGCCATACTTGATGATACTCGGTTACTCGAATACTCGATGCATGATGCATTACTTGATGGTTGATGGCTCACACATGATGGAATTTTGGTAAATACACGATGCCATACTCGATGGTACTCGATATCATACTCGATGGTATTTTCTAAAATACTCGATGCTAGATGGAACTTGATGTCATACTCAATGCTGAAGGGCATAATCGATGCTCGTTGGCATACTTGATACTCATACACGATGCCATACTCGATGCTTGATGGCATGCTCGATAGTGCTTGATGGATTTTTTCCTGGTTTAGCCCAAGTTTGAGCATTAGAGGTCCGATTCGAGAGGTTCGGGTCCAATTCAAGGCGGTTCAAGCAATCCAAAAGTGTTTTTTAGCTAGTTTTCGTTATTATTGTAATAACTAGACCTTTGTCTGCTTGAGAATGCCAAAACTAAACCATATCAGTTTTTGTTTAATTATTTATGCATGTCATGTATGTTATAATTAAATAAATCTTGGGTGTGTATATAGTATGCCATGTAGATTTAAAATCCCACCATAGAAAGCATGTTACGTGCATTGGATGTATATTTAAGATGTTATAATATATAGTATGCATATTTAGGGTTTCAATTGTTTTAATATAAGTGTTATATTAAATCATGAGATATCTGATGTAGGTTATGGATGCAAAAGCATGTCTAAAATTTTATAAATTGTTATAAAATTTTATTAGATATTAAAATCCGTAACAAAGATAAGTTTCATGATCACGTAGGTTAACCATCTGTTTTAATAGTTAAAATAGGTCGACATCTTGTAAAATATGATTACAAACTCAATCGATATATAATCTTGTCTAAGGCTGGAGGTATTTAAGTTGGCGGCCTACAGAACACCTCCTACATGTAATTTAGCATTGTTAACCAATTTTATGAAGCAATCGTGAGCGATGTAAGGTTTTAAAACTGGTTTATTACCTAGACATCGTAGGTTAAATCCACATATAAACGTTATACTTTGATAAACACCTAGACTTATATTATTTAATTAGTCGAAACAAACTTGAATAAAAGAATACCCGAACATTTAGAACACTTCGGTGGGAGATTAACAATATATTCGATTTATCGTTTTTAGCTCTCACATCCTCAAGAGTTCACACCGTGAGATCCATGCTCGGCTTTGTGTTAATTTTACCTCGACTGCTCCATTCAGAAAGTGTTTGCATGGTGCAATAATAAGGTGAATGGGGGAAATGTGGAGTGACTCGATAGTTAACGAATATTGACTAATTCGGTCTAAAGTGTTTTAGCCAATTAATCTCAAATCGTTGGAGCTCATAGATGTTACAAGTGCTATAAATTATCTAATCCTGATCATTCATATGGAGACATGTGAGCAGGAATATTCTATACAAACGATTTTGTATAAGACAGAATCATGAAATATTTAGTCTCATTATATAATCCCGTTCATAATAAAGATTTACATTTCACAAGGATGACCGAAGCTAACATGACCTGAATCCTGGGTGAGTTGTGAACTCCTGCCTATGAGGGCAGTCCTTTGATTTGTATGGGCGAGAATGGCCAGATCACCAACTCAATAAGCCTACTATTTTAGGGATTGTCTGATTGGGAAGCTGGGAACACATCTACACAAGATGGAATTCACTCATTTTTCGAAGTCGGGGTAAGTAGGTAAATTCCTCCCTTAAGAGCTAAATCTGAGACTTCAACAATGTGACGCCACACCCTCTCCTGGCCCAAGAGGGGTGTAGTCATGGTTGGATTATGATTTATTGTTCATTAGAAGGATCAGTGGTACTTAAGAAGTTAGACGTAACTACAGGGTCAAAACGGTAATTTTGGCCTAGCTATACCTACGAACAATTTGTGAAGGAACATTGTACTGTTGATTGGTTATATCCAATGGACACAGAAATATATCTGTAGTGCGAAGAGTACAGCTGTTGGTCTTTAGGGGAGTGTCGGACAATTAACGGATAGTGAATAATTTAATAAAAGAGTTTAATTAATTATTTACGTACCATTAGAGCTTCAAACTATAGGTCCATGAGGTTCTCTCGGTAGCTCAATAGGACTAAATGAGAATCAGTTTTTGGATTTATTTGAATTTTTCAAATTAATTTAGGAAATTAATTATATATGATATAATTAAGTGAAATTAATTATATATGATATAATTGTTATAATGTATTTGATACATTATAATATAAAATTTATTTAAGTGGAAATAAATATTTGAATATGATTCAAATATTAAATATGTGACTTGGATTCATATTATTAAATTTAATATAAATGTGATTTATATGAAATACCATTTGTGAGAGAAAAGAAATTATAGGTTATACTGTATATGATACAATATTGAAACTATAGGTTATATGTTATATTTGATATAACATATAGTTTAATGTTTATTATATGATAAGATAAGTTAGTTATCATATAATAATTATTAAATGTTTTAATAAAAAAGAAACCATTTTGGGATGGAGTTGTAACTCACTCCCCTATCTTTTCTCTCTCAGGCGTGAGAGTAGGAAAGTGCTCTCATTCATCTAATTAGTTAGTTTTTCTGAGAAATATCACAAAATAGTTCTCTGTGAATTTCAAGAGAAGAGAAGGTTTCGTACTCCCCTACTTCTCACTTCCTCTCAAAATCTTCTCCCTTCCATCACCAAAATCACCAGAACCCACACCTCCAGGATTCTCACTGGAGAACACCGAGGTCTCTAATTGGTGGTGTTCCAATTGGCCTTTTTGGTTGTCATTTGTGATTTGCAAACATAAGAAGTTTTAACGTGAAGTTTTGAGATCTTTAAGGATAAGTCCTTCTAGGCCTTTTCTTCTCCTATTCTTCAAGCATGCTATTGTAAATACATAAGTTTTCTGTTTCTCTATAAAATTTCAATTCTATAAAATTGGAATTTTGCGACGATCCTGCTTCCGCTCAGGGATCTTATTGTTAAGGTTCCTTCAAAGGATGGGTGTGAAACATGTTTGTTTGCTTTTGCTTGTATGTTGTTTTGGTCTAGCTCAATTTTTAGTATTGCGAAATCGACAATTAAAGAACACAAAAAGGAACGTAGAGTAGGGAAAGATCGACACACAGATATACGTAGTTCACTAACAGTGTGTTAGCTACGTCCACGGGAAGAGGGAGAACAATATTATTTTGAGAGAATGTTTTCAGAATTACATAAAGAACGGTGCCTCTAGGTTAGAGAGTTTATATATCGCACCGCTCTAAACCCTAGGGTCAAAATCGTAAATAACTGCAAATAAATAAATATGTTGAATATAAAATCTGAATAGCAAATAATCTCTAGGTTCGAAGCGCCAGCAAACTGATTCAAGGCATTTCAACATTTAGGTATGGTTGATACTATTTTTTTTTTTTATTATTCATAGGTGATATTCTATATTCTTGATGCATATCTGGATAACCTTTGAGCATTTGAATTTGAGTTTTGTGTTTTGTATTTTTATTTATTTTTCGAGAAGAATTTTTGTTCCAAATGACTGTTTGACTGTTTGGTACAATGAATGTATGTTTTCTCTATTTTTCATTTCTTTTTTATGAGAGTTGATAATACACTTTTTAGTATATGCTTTCTTGTTTTAGAGTAATGCTCGAAAGAGTAGATAAAAATGAGCCTAGTGTGTGTGAATTTAAAAAAAAAAACAATAGTTACTAAAAAGAAGTAAGTTAAGAAAAAAAAAAAAGATAGCTTGCAAGTAAAAATAAAAATAAAAAAGTGTGTGTGTGATTGTATGGATAGAGATGAAAATACCTACCCTCGTTGTGTTTAGTTAGGATCCCACGAAAAAAGAGTGGTATGATTCCCTACAATGGGTATGTGAAAGCTAACCCTCTATGTAAAATAAATATCCTTTACATTTTGTGTGTGATTAAATCATATTGTCTTAGTGTTACCTATGCTGATAACTGAGCCAAAGTAGAGAGAAAAGAAAATTCGAGGTGGATAAAACTTTTCTCTAGGATTTCTTTGATTTTAATATTTTCACATTCATTCATGATCTAACTTGCAAAGTATTTTCAAATGAGTTTCAATTGATTTCTTGAATTTAGACTATGTAATTGGTTGCTTGCATGACTTGAAGACTGTTAAAATTTGAGATTCGATCCGTTTGATTGAGTAAACAAAAATCTTTTATGCATGATTGTATGTTTTTACCTTGCTCGAGACAATCAGGAATTAAGTTCGGGGATGTTTGATAGCACCTTAAAAGTGTTATAATTCCTTGCTTAGTCTTCCCTTGTTCATGAGTTTTTATACATCAATTGTCATATTTTATAGGAAATAATCGTCCAAGGGATAAAATGGTCAATTGGAGCAAAAACGCCCCTTGAAAGAGCTAAATTAGAGCTTATAAGCATCAACTATTAAAAAGACAGTATAATTACAAGTTTGCCCCTAAGTAGAATTGCAGCGGCACAAGGGATGTGCTGTGCTCGGCGCTGGAAGGCCGAGAGCATGAAGCAGCAGAGCGTAGTTGACTTTCCTGTAGCACGACTGTGCTACGGATTTTGACGAAATTGATATGGGCTCGAGCACTCGCCTGTGCGCTACGACAAAAAAACTAGAGTGTAGATGCGCTCTACCCTAGCATAGTGGCGCTCTGCCCGGTATTATAAAAGGATTTTCAGATCTTCGCGTGGGAGATTCACTTCAACTCGATTTTCCTCTCAATTTGCCAGATCTCTACACTTTTATTTCTCTCACTTTCTTTCCTTTCATCCTTGCTTGTTATTCCTTGATGTATCTCGAAAGAATGCAAGGCTATAAGTAAGAAATTCTAGTCTAGTTTAGGACGAATCTTAATTATTCTTTGTTTTGAGGTTGTAATTATCTGTAATTCTTGATGAATTTCTTGTTGTAATTTCATTATCTAATGGTGAATGAACTTCTATGTATTTAATTTTAGGGTTTTTTTGGCCGATTCTCTTTAATTCTTTGATGTTAGGGATTATGGACATGTCTATGTGTTTAATCTCACAAAGCAAGAACTAAAGCATGTTTTTGTATCAATTAGGTTAATTAGGTTAATC
The DNA here is from genome assembly GCF_027475165.1 of Benincasa hispida. Taxonomy (NCBI): domain Eukaryota; kingdom Viridiplantae; phylum Streptophyta; class Magnoliopsida; order Cucurbitales; family Cucurbitaceae; genus Benincasa; species Benincasa hispida. The sequence goes on from NC_143483.1 coordinate 26,593,992, forward strand.
TCTTCATAATATTTCATGATTAGTTGATTTCAAGAACAATTGAATTAATAACCTAGATTTTTCGAACTATTAATTCATCTTAATCAAGATTAATATTGAAACTATTTAACCGAGTTAATTGAGGCATTTAGAATTGATTAAGTGGTTAATCATGAAATCAAGGTACGCAATTCTAGGCTTTTAGGTTTCATAGGCTAAGTCAACAATTAGGAAGAAAATACACATGTTTAAGGTATGCAATTCTAGGCTTTTAGGCTACATAGGCTAAGTCAATAATTAGGAAGAAAATTCATTTGTTTAAGGCCAATGAATCACTACTACAAAAACAACATTTCTTGACGGTTGCAATTTAGAAGTACTTAACATTTTAAGAAAAAAAATGTCAAGTAATATATAAAAACGTAAAAAATAATGAAAAAAGCAGAGGATGGCCAAAATTTTCGAATTTTTTTCACGCTGACCAAAGATGGTTTAAATACATGATGTTTAACTTTGTTTTCTTGTCATTTTTAAATGTCAAGTATAACTAATTTTCTACTGAATATTGGTTTCCCTTATTTACGGAAAGAAAATCGATTGACATCCGCGCGCTTGGTTCTTCATCTTCGTCCCATTGTCTTCGAAGTTCTTCCGAAAAGTTAGGGTTTCCTAACAATTGGTCCCTTCACGCTGCCGACTGTGGTTCGACGCTATCGCTGGTGGTTCGACACTACCGCTAGTGGTTTGACGTTGCTGCCAGTAATTCCATACTGCTGCATCAACGGCAGTACTGACGCAAACCCCCTCTAAGTTCATTCACACATTTTTATTCCACTTGCTTTCTTCTTCCAAAAATGGATGATTCTCTCTTTGTAGTTTAGATTGCTTTATAATAGATGGTGCTCTCTATCTCTATTTTCTTGGTGTTTTTCTCTGTTTCTCTTCTACTATTGGCCTCTATGTTCTCTTGACTGATCTGGTATTAGTTGGAGATTTTTGGCATTGTTCTTGCTCAAATGTGAATCACATTTTGGTCCTAAAATATTTGTTTGGTCCTATTTGATGTTTTATTTGGAGGTTTCTGGCATTGTTCTTCTCTAACTTTTACTAGAATATTTGTTTGGTCCTAAAATGTGCTCAGTTCTTAAAAGATAGAATTGATTGATTTTACGAACTTTACATTATAGTTTGTAGATTCACCCTTAATTAGAATTATACGTATACTATGTTGAGAACCCAATGAAAGCTAAAAATTTGATCGAATGTTTAACTCAGAGATGCTTATGTAAATGCTTGCATTAAAAATTAATTAGTAAGGGACCAATCTCTCTAAACATCTCTAACTTCTATGTGATTTGGTCTACAAATCTTACTATCTCTGGTAGTCATCATCTAGGACATGACTTTGGTGAAAGTTGTCACCTAATTTGTTACCCACACTTTACTTGTGGAATATTAGTTAGTAAGTGCCATTTGTAAGTGCCATTTTTTTTAATATAAAAGATATAATTTTATTGAAAGTTAACCATTAGTCGTTATCTTTTCTTACTAGATTTAAAATTATGAATAAATCGTGGATGCACAAGAGTAGATTATCCAAAGATTATGAATTGGGTGTAGAAATCATAAATTTTGGATTTTCTAATACAAATAATGCCTTTATTCGTTGTCCTTATTTGAAATGTGGGAATTGTGAAAACCAAAGTCACAATGGTATTAAACATCATTTATATGTTAATGGAATTGATGGAAAGTTGTAAGAAGTTTTGGCATGGGAAACAACTATCCACCTCATCCTTACATGGGAAATCTTACAAGTTTGAAACCTACATGTATGAAGAGAACAATGTTGGAAGTATAAAAGAAATGGTTGAAGTTGCTCATGAGGAATATTCAAAAGACCCAAATAAATTTGAGAAATTGCTTAATAGTGCTGAAAAACCATTATACGAAGGATGCAAAAAATTCACCAAGTTGTCTACATTGGTCAAGTTGTAGAATTTAAAAGTTAGATATGGATGGGGTGATATTAATTTTTTAGAATTATTCAAAACTTTAAAGGAAAATTTGCCTACTACCAATGAGCTCCCAGCATCAATGTATGATGCAAATAAAATATTAGGTGCACTAGGAATGAATTATGAAAAGATTCATGCATGCTCTAACGAGTATTGTTTGATAGAAAATAATATGCTAATGCAATTGAATGTCCCGATTGTTGTGAACTAAGGTGGATGTATGCTAAGAATGCAAACGAAGGGAACAAACAAATTCCTACAAAAGTTGTATGGGATCTTCCACCAATTCCATGATTTAAAAGGTTGTTTAGAAGTATTGACTATGCTAAGAATTTGATTTGGTATGCTAATGAGCGAGAAGTATATTATAAATTACGACATCCTGCAGACTCTCCGGTTGCCAAAAAATTAGTAGATTTTATGTGGCTAGACTTTGATTATGGATCTAGGAATCTTCGCTTAGCATTGTCAACTGATGGAATAAACCTACATGGTAAAATGAGATCTAAATATAGTTGTTGGACGTGATAGTTATTTATAGTCTTCCCTCATGGTTGTGCATGAAAAGGAAGTTCATGATGCTACCAATGTTGATATCGGGTCCAAAGTAACCAGGGGATGACATTAGCACATACTTAGCACCACTAATTGAAGATTTAAAAGATTTGTGCGAAAGTAATGTTGAATGTTATGATGTTTATTAGGAAGAAAAATTCTATTGAAGGGCAGCTATAAACAATCAATGATTTTCCTACATCCAAAAATCTTAGTGAATGTAGTGTGAAAGGGTATAAGGCATGTCAAATTTTCAGAGATAATACGTCTTCTATAAGATAGAAATATGGGAAGAAAATGACAAACTTGGACATCGAAAGTTTCTAGCACACAATCATGAAACGTCAAACAAAGTCATTTAATGATCATAAGGAGCTTGGACCAATCATCAAACGTCAAACAATTTTTGAATAAAAGATCTTGAATTTCCAAAAGGAAAGAATAAGAATAAAAAGCAACCTGCGAAAGGAAACACAAAGAGTTGTTCGAATAAATTGTCTTCTTTCCATTTTTGCCCTCTACCATTGAGTTGTTTGGTATCAGTAGAAAGAGTTGTGTTCTGCGGGAGGATATTATCGACTTCTGTAGCATGAGAGAAGTTAAGACTTTAACTGTTGGGATTGATGTCCTAATTATCTCGGAGTCTCATAGTTTGTAAACTTCGTACACATTGTTATTAATAAAATAAGAGTTATTTTATTTGCATTTACTCATATCCAATGTACAAAGATCCATACTTATTGTATGTAAACTTAAGCATGTGTATGAGATATACAAGTGGATCATGTCTTAAGTAATAACCTAAAAGGTCTATAGTATATAGATTAAGGAGGGATACCTTATCCTTGTGACATTACGGATACGACCCGCTTTGTAGAGGTTTACAAGTGTTGTGAACTACTATAAATGGTTTGATCCTAACCATTCATGTGGAGACATGCGAGCGAGAGTGTCCTATACAAAGAGTTTGTATAAGACCGGACCACGAGATGATTCGTCCCTTTATATAATGGTGTTGATACTTGAGACTTACATCTCATTATAATGATCATCGGTGACATGACCTTAATCCTGAGTATTTTGGGAACTTTTGCCTTTGAAGTCGGTTCTTTGATTAGTATGGGTGAGAGTGGCCAGATTGCCAACTCAATAAGCCTACCTTTTTGGGGATTTGTCTAATTGGGGAGTTGGGAACTCAGTTACACAAGATGAAATTCACTCCTTCCCTGAAACAAAGGTAAATAGATAGATTGCTCCCTTGAAGCCTGAATCCGGGTCCTGAACATAGTGGCCATATCCTCTCTTTGGAAGAGAGGACCCAGTCATAGTAGGACTATGACTTATTTTTCACTTGAGGAATCAATGATACTTAAGGAGCTAGATGTAACTATAGAGTCAAAACAGTAAATTGGCCCAGTTGTACTTACGAGCGATCTGTGAAGAGTTATCGCACTGTTGATCGGTTGATATTGACACAGAAATATATCTATAATGAGAAAAGTACAACTGTCGGTCTTTAGTGGAGTGCCCGATAGTTAACGGATGGTGGATCCCATGCTTAAAGAGTTTAGTCAGTTATTCACGTACCATTTAAGCTTCAAACTATAGGTCCATAAGGTTCCCTTGGTAGCTCAATGGATTCAAGTTGAGAATCAATTCTTGGGGTTAGTTTGAAGTGTTCAAATTAACATGAGAAAATTCAATTATATATGATATAATTGGTGTGATGTATAAGATACATCAAGTGGAGGAATTAATGTAAATATGATTTACATTAAGTACCATAAAATAGAAAAGAACTATGGTTTGTATATTTCATGAGATGAAATATTAAAACTATAGGTAATAAATATAATATGGTAAGTTGGTTATCATACTTATTTTATAATATATTAATTATTTGATGATTAAATCTTTTTCTCTAATAACCGATTGAGTGGGAGGTTATTGATGGTTTTATGGTAACTGTGAGATAAAAAGAAAAAATTTTTCCTAAGATGAGTGAGTTGCCTTATTGGGAAGAAACTCACGGAGAAAATTATCAAGTGAAAGTGTTTCACTAAACGATAGTTGTGCAGAGAATAAACGATCGTAGAGCATTGACTATACGATAGTTCATCAGCTGATCGTAGCTAAATTATTGTGTGGTGTTGTCTATACGATAGGTTGCCATTTACAAAACGATCAAGCACATCGTCTATACGATAGATTGTGTTATCTCCCACTTGCTCAATCGTCTACATGATCGTTGTCCTCCAGTCACTCCCTCAATCCAAGATCAAACTGAGCCCAGAACTCTTGGATTCTCACACCGAGAATACAAAGGTAACCCTTATGGTAATGTCCTCACTCACTTCGTGAATCAAGTGTGACTCGATTGGTTCGTGGAGGTCGTTCATTGGGTTAGTGTTCGTTGTGTTTGTTGTCTTGGTGTTGTGTACCGGTCGTTGCATTCGTGTTGCTGTACTATAGACACTTGTAGATTGATCGAGGGAGTTTGAAGAATGGTTCTTCAAAGGTACGTATACTATCCTTTGATACTCTTGTTAGCATGTTGTAATTTCGTGTTATGCATGACTTGTTAGTTTCTGTTCTTAAACTGTGATTGTTTATGTTCAACTCGAATAGAATTTGGAATGATCCTTCCGCTGCTCATGGAAATCCTCATGACTGATTTCCTTCATTGATGTTGGTTGCATATATGACGTAAGTAATATAATTTCATTCGCATAGGTACTCTACATTTTTATAGGTATTCGTTTATTAACTTTTAATCTTTTATATGTACTTGCAATCAAAAGAAATATCAAATTACATATTTCTTGATCCATCCCTATATCTGTTGGGCAAATCACTCAAGAAATTAGGGCTTGGAACCTATGTAGTAGATTAATGACTTCACAAGAAAACTAACTCGTTTTTGCTCCTTTCAATCCAGGGTAAGAAAGTTTTACTAGTTAATTCATTGAAAGTTCTTGTACTAACATTGAATATATACTACTTATATTTTATTTAGTGGTCATTGGGAACTACTAGCTATTAATGCATATGATGATATCGTCTATTACCTTGATTTATTACGAAACATCATCTCGAGTAGATATTAGATACGTGACAGACATGTAAGTTAACTTATTGCCCTATGATGTTTTTTGTCATTTTAAAGTTTACTTTATTCTACTTTTTTGTGGGTATTACTTTGCAATAGGGCTCTTGTGATCTTTTGATCCCAAAAAATATTCAAAAAGGTCGAAAACAAATATTGTGGAAAACTATAAAGGCAAGTATGAATATATTTATTTGTTAATGAAAAGTTATAAATATGAAGTTATATATATATGAAGTTATATACATTAAAGAAGTTTATGTATTATTGCAGTGTCCCTTACAAGTTGAAACCACTGAATGTGGATACTATGTGATGAGATACATGAGAGATATTATCACCAAAGGGAGCAAAGTAGTCACAGATTCGATATGTTGTTACTTAATTCCTATTTGCATTATTCCAGGTAGTTCAAATATATAACATTTGACAAACAAGTATTGACTTCAATACTTGTGCTTTATATTAGATTGATACAAGGGACTCGTGCAGTCAGAGTTGGATGAGGTGCGAGAGAAACCCTTTGCTTTCTATATATATATATATATATTTGAAAAACCAGAATCAACCATATATATAAAGCCTGGGGAGAAAACTCTCAACAAATAATAATACAAGACATATGATAAAAGCCCAACAATCTGAAAAACAACCTGTAGCCTCTTTTTAAATGAGTTCACACCTTACAGATATTTGGTCAAGAAATGAGCATCAACTTGTTCCGCGGCAAGGAGATGTTGAACCAACATTTCTCAAGAAGCACCAAATCACGAACAAAATTAATATTAAGCTCAATATGCTTTGTCTTGGAATGCACTGCACTTAAATTACCACGCCATAAGATGGGGGGGTTTAGATAAACCAATACCCCATAAGTTTATTCATCAATTCAACTCACTAGGTGTATATGATACACATAGGGTTTCAATTTAGATCTAGCTCGTTTTCCTCCAAATTTTTCATTAATAAGTTCATTAAGGAAAAAAAAAAACTGTAGTAGGCTCTTTTATTTTAAATAATATGTGTGATCCTCGGCATTTAAAGAATGTGTGGTTAAGACATTAGTTGTTCTACAGAAAACATATACAGACAACTTTATTTTAGTACAACCAAAGGGTGGAGGATTGATATATATACAACTTGTTTTGGTTTGAGTACTCTATTACCAATTCACATAGGTACTGACTTCATTATCTGTCAGTATGGTCCAATTAATTGTTACTATATGTACCACATATATAAGTGGTGAATTTATTTGTGGAAATGCAAATACTCAATAAAAATTAAGTATTATAAAACAATATTTTTAAAGAATTACAATATAAAAAATCTATCCGTGATAGACTCCTATTACTAATACAATATAGTATCGATAGACTTCGATATAGTCCGGTCTCTTCAGTTTGGGCATATCTTCAAGATTTATATAGCATAAGCTTTTGAATAGCATTTCATCATTTTCTTCTTCTACGCCTCTCGCAATTATAGTAGTCATCCTTTTGCAATCATTTAATCCCAAATAGATAAGTTGGACCATGGTTCTAGCAACTGATGGATTTAGCAAATAGGTCCACTTATGACATTTTTCCACCTTCAACCATCTCAAGTTCCTAAACGACATTGATGATAACAGTAACATATTCAATATGCCACAACTTCATACATTTAATTTCATCAAATTCTGAATGATTGAGAAATTATCCTTTTGTAAGTCTCCATCCCACAGATGTCTAAGCTTGGGCAGTTCATATAAACTCAAAATTGAAAGCTCATATCGTCTTTCATTTTGCCATTCTTCAACACTATCCAATCTCTCAATTGGAAATACTTCTTCAAACAATGTTTTTCTTACTTCAAACTCTCGAAGTCTGTAATATTTGTACAATTTTCATTGGCAAATGTGTCAGACGATAGTCAAAAGAACTATGTAACCTCAAGCATTTAAGTTTGGAAAATAATTTTGGACCATTTCGGAATTGTATAATCTCAGTCTGCACACATTTTCCACGAAATAAATATATAAATTTATCAAACATAAATTTCGTTAATGAAAGCAAAAATATGAGATAATTACAAATATAGCAATTAGGCTCAAAGTATTAATAGATATAGTATAATGAAAAAAATAAATTATAAATATGAAAAAATTTAAATAGCTTATTAGTGATAGACTATATTGTTGATAAGTGTTTATTGGTGATAGACCATATTGCTGGTAAAAGTGTGTATCAGCGATAAAACTCTATTGCTGATAGACACTGCTACATTTGCATTTTTTTTTAAATGTTGTTATACATTTAGGTATTATTACTAAAAATATTATCCATTGTAATTACCTAAAAACTAAAATTTAATAAACTCGAGAGTGAGAAGGTTCTTATTTCTATCAGAGAGAATTTTAGGGCTCGTTTGATAACGTTCCCATTTCCTGTTTCTTGTTTCCCGTTCCTTGTTTCTTGTTTCCTCTTTTTTAGAACAAGAAACAAGAATATGTTTGATAACTATTTCTGTTTTCTGTTTCTTGAAAAAAAAAAAAAAAAGAAACAAGAAGAGAAACTTGTTTGATAACTATTTCTTATTTCTCGTTTCTTGTATTTTCTTTTCCTTACATTTTCCTATATTTTATAGTTTAAATATAATCTAATTATATAAAATAAAAAGATATATAACATGCATTCAAATATAAAAAATAATCACCAAATATTTAAACTATCGAATACACATAAGTCCTGATGTAAAATTAATATATAAATCTAAATATTTGAAAATTGAAAATTGAAAATTAAAATAACATATAGATATTAAAAAAATAACATATAGATATTAAAAAAATAACAAAGAAAATAAATATAAATAAAAGAAAGAAATAATTATAAAATAAATATATAAAAATATAGAGAAGAAGGAAATATAAAAGAAAGAAATAAGAAAAGAAATATAAATAAAAGAAATATAAAAAATACAGAGAAAAAAGAAATATAAAAGAAAGAAAGGAGAAAATATATATAAATGAAAGAAATATAAAACATATATATGAGAAAAAGGAAATATAAAAGAAAGAGGAAAATAAATAAAAGAAATATAAAAGAATATGGACAAAAAGAAGAAAGAAAGAAAAATAAAATAAAAAGGTCTAAAGTGAGATTTGATTCTAGGACGATGGAGTTAAAAGAGTTAATTAGGCATCAATCCTTACCAACTGACCAAGTTAAATTTTGATACACTCTAGGACAACAATAAATAAAATAGAAATAGAATGGACAAATTATATTTCTACTACCTCAATTTTGGCTCCATTTTTAGGAACATTTCAAAAATATTAGGAAGAATAAATAGGAATGATTATCAAACAGATCATTTCTTAAAAAATGAGAAATAGAAATAAGAAATAGAAAATGGGAACGTTATCATACAAACCCTTAGTTCTTACACAACAACCCATCTAAAAGATTTAGGAAGCCAATTTTATACAAATATCTTTTGACCTATTGAACACAATAATATATTTCTCAAAATAACTACCAAATATATTATGATAGAAGATTCATTTTTGAAGTCTCCGATTGATCAAGTACCAACATCTGTGTTGACTTTTCTTCCTTTTGAATTCTCTTTCAGTTTATTTAAATCTATTTCCAGCATTCATAGTTGATGAAGAATTGGATATTCTCTTTTGAGTTTTGGAAATTGACGAATAGACAAATTTTCTATGCTTTTAACATTCAAAAAGCTCACAAGGATCCTTCTCCTATATATATTGGAGATTTGGTAATTTAATTAATTCCAAACACCTCAAACTTGGGAGGAAATCAATGCTCTTGTTGCGAGCATTTGGTTCTTGCTCTTCAAATAGTCCTTCCAATAAATTACAACTCTCAATCCTTACAGATTTAAGATATGTAAGTCTACTCATTCTATTGGAAGGAAAAACCTTTTCAAGGTTTTTACATTTACCAATATATAAACTTTCGAGCTTGGAGAAGGAATTGGGAAGGAGTATATTATGGAATATCATCTTCAATTTGTGAGCTGTTGGGAATGCGACCAAAGTCCCACATATAAGTGAGAATGACTATCTCCAATGGTATGAGACCTTTTGAGGTAAAACCAAAAGCAAAGTCATAAAGGTTTATGCCTAAAGTAGACAATATCATACCATTGTGAAGATAGTTTGAGGGTCGTTGACCCTATCATAAGCCTTCTCAATATTCAATTTCTCTAAATTAGGAAGTGATACCTTCATATACTTATTAATATAGTTGGAAATAATTATCATTATCGTTATACATTATCACAATAGACAAATTAGTTGAGATAAAAATTTAATTTAACCTACAACCTACAAACAAAAAATGATTCCATGATAAATAAAATTATTACATATAGTTATGCATGTTAATGTAGTAATAATCTATAAAAAGCATCAACCTTAATATTTGATTTTAATTTTAGCGACCTAATTATAAGTGCTTGACTGGCTAAAAATTTTAATTTACATATTTTAATTAGTTTTTTCTGACCATTCATATTATAAATTAATTGAGTATTTAACTTTCAAACGAAAATTACCTATTTTAATTCATGTTATTTTACTTTAATAAGTAAAACATAGTAATATGTACTAACTTTTTTGGGCAAATATCAATTTGGATTGATACAACTCCAAAAGATCAAGATTTAGATTGATACAACTTCAAAACCCTAGTATTGCTTAAACATTTTCAAGGACATTAATTATTTAAAAAAAAAATCAGTATATATTTCTTTTCATGATTGTTTTCAAATATAGGAAAATGAACGAAAATTTTTATAAGTGATAGCAAAATATCACAGTCTATCTTTGATAGACCGCGATAGACAACGATAGACTATTATATGTGTCTATGATGACACAAATAGACACATACAGTAGTCTATCGTTATTTATCGCAAATAAACTATGATATTTTGCTATTATATGTACATTTTTTTTTAGCATTTTTGTTATTTAAAATAATTTTTCTTCTTTTCAACTATATATTTAGGGTTGTCTTCAAATAAAGAAATATGAATCACCTTATTTACAAATATAGAAAAATGGCAGATATCAATGATAGACCACAATGGACTACGATAGACAGATATCAGTGTTAGTGATAGTTGTCTATCATAATCTATCACAGTCTATCACTGATAGACAGTGACATTTTACGAGGAGTTAAAGTTTGCTAAAAGACTAGGCTACACTGTGATCCCAATCAATGGATATCTCTTTGAGAAGATGGAAAGCCCTTTCAAGGTCTTTGTTAGCACTCTCTTTGAGAGCAGGGTTTCTGCTAGGAAAGAGGGTAATGAGTCCTTGTCCTATGTGTACATACTATATTTAAAAATATTTTCAACAATTTTACTATATAAAACAATTATCCACATATTTAATTATTTTAATCAGAAAAATTATTTCAAACGGTGAAACTGTTAAAAATATTTACAAAATATAACAAAATTTTAGAACTATCAATGATAGATGCTAATAGACACTGATAGACTTCTATCAGTGTCTATCAGTGACATTGATAGAAACTGATAGAAGTCTATCAGTGTCTATCAACGTCTATCATTGATAGTTCTAAAATTTTGTTAATTTTTTTTAAATATTTTGATTCATTTTTCTATATTTAAAAACAGTCATTTTAATTATTATTTATATTTAGTTTCTATTAAAAAAAAAAGAAAAGAAAAATATACTTTGTTTTGGAAATCTGACAATTGTACTTGGCTCATCTACATGATTTTTTATTTTTTCCCTTTTATTAATTAGTTTAAGATGTTAAAATAAAAGATTATTTTTTAAAAAATTCTCTCCAATTTGCCTCTCTCCTTTTTTAATCTCATTTTAGTTTAATTTTCGTTTATTGTATTAGTTTCGTTAAATTAAACATAGCAAAAAGAAAAATAAAATATGAAATTTTTATTTTTATTTTGCTTTTTAATTATTACTAATTATACCACTTGGTTCCTAAAGTATTAGATAATTATTAATTGAGATGTTCTTAAATACTAATGGTAAAATTAAGACATTTTAAAGTTTTAATAACCAAATTAATAATTGCCTAATAAATTAAGGATGATTATGTATATTTAGTCATTTAATTGTTTTAAATGACAAAACTACCGAAAATATTTTCAGATGTAACAAAATATCATTTGTTTATTCATGATAGATACTAGTAAATATCTAAAATGAACAATTTAAAAGTACAAAAATAAAAATGAACCAAAGTTGAAAGTATAGGGGCCAAAATGAATGGTTTGAAAGTATAGAGACCAAAATGAACTAATTGATGTTAGGTTTAAATACTATTTTGGTCCATGTACTATTAATCTTTGTTCATTTTGGTCTCTATACTTTCAAAATCTTCATTATAGTTCATATATGTTCAACTTTGATTAATTTTGATCTTTATACTTTCAAAATGTTCATTTGGTCCTCATACTTTCAAAAAGTGACCATTTTGGTCCCTTCATTTTCATCTCTACTTCATTTTTAAGGGATTAAAATGGTTAATTTTTTGAAGTTTAAGAACCAAAATGAATAAAAGTTGAAAGTATGAGGACCAAAGTGAATATTTTAAAAGTATATGAACCAAAATGAACCATAATTGAAACTATATAGACTAAAATAAACACTTCAGAAATATAAGGACCAAAATAAACAAAAACCAAAAGTATAAAGACCGAAATAGCGATTGTTGTCATCATCTCACAATCGATAATTTTAATCTCCTCAAGATGCAAAAAATCATCCAAGATAGAGTCGAAAAAGAGACTTCCCAATTTATTACAATCTAATAACTTTATTACCTTCAACTTATTGAATTGAGATTCTCTAACATGATCATGATCACTATGAAACATATTCTCCAAATTCCGCAATTTGCTCAATTTTAAATACTCCAATTTGGACCAAAATTTTTGGAAAGGATCTTTTTGCTTGGGGATAAAATGTTTAAACTCTAAATTTTCATAAATATAGAGTTTATTCAAATCTAAAGATTGGTTTTTGTTTAACTCAAATGGGAGAACCCTCACACCAACTGATCCTACTAAATGCAATTCTTTGGACCTCTTTAACAACACATTTATCCCATTATCAAGGTCACTTCCTGTTTCAATATTCAAACATAACACCTTAGAGATGTTCATTGACCAATCACTACAAGAATTTGGTTAAATCCCAACGGTTGAGGGAGTCGGGATAAGTTGAAAATGCCGTCGGGACAACCTTTTCCGACGAAAAATAAGTCGTCGACAACACCACCGGGTTACCGTCGTTAGGAAAATCTTTCCCGACGGTTGAGAAGTCTTGCAGTAGGGTGAAAGAATTATCTCGACGAATAAGAATGAAGCATTTCCCTGACCCTAAAGGAAGCCGTTAGGAAAAAGGGACAACGGTCGACGGTCAGTTGTCATAATTTATACGTTAACCTAACTTCCGACCGTCGGGATTTATTCTTTCGCTCGACGGTCGAGCGTCGACATTTATAGATAAGCCTGACGGTCTTCTGAACCGTCAGGATTAGTTATTTATTTTCTTTTTTCATATTTGTTTTTTTCCAAATGTCATACCTGTTTGAATCTTATAAATATCAATCAACTAAATTAAGATTTCCAAAATGAAGTAAATATCCACAATAGATTAATAATATATTGAAAACACGTTTGAATGTACAACCTTAATCCACGTGTTCTATAACAACCACAATTACACGATAACAATGTACAACTTAAATACGCTTCTTGCGTAGAGATGTATCTTCAACAAAAATCTCCAGATACCTACAAAATACAAATTTAAATAAGTTTAATGCTCAATAATATACTAATCTCAACAAAACAAACCAAGTTACCTCAATCATAAACAAACCTACAAACCAAGAACTCAATCATAAACAAACCAACTCATGTAAATCATAATTAAACCAATAATCCAACTTACCTCAATCATAAACCCAACAAACCAACAAACCAACTCAATCATAACTTGAACTTAACATACTTGTACTTAAATATAGATATGCAGTCAACTGAAACAAACTAACTTATACAATCAAACTAACTTACACAATCAACTGAAACAAACTAACTTACACAATCAACTAAAACACTCTCTCCCCTCCCGCAAAAAAAAAAAAATATTCTCAATTGTAATAAACAAATTAACTTACACAATCAACTCAAACAAACTAACTAACACAATCAAACAAAGTAACTGAAACTAACTAACTAACACAATCAAACTAACTTACACAATCAACTGAAACACCTTCTCTCCCTCCTCCCACACCCCAAACTTATTCTCAGTCGTAATATACAAAGTAACTAAAACTAACTAACTAACACAATCAACATATATAAACTTTTCCCCTCTCTTCCCAAAATCTTTGGCTTTGATACCAACTTGTTACACCCCGCACCAGATTACCCTCTTAACCTGAACGGAATAATGATTGCAGCAGTTACCAACCTTTTAGCTGGCACTTACTACCAATTTTACCTGTTAGCTAATACTTAAACCCTGAATACATGCATATAAACTCAGAACTTAATACATTTACATTACAGGGTTTCGCAGCAATTATTCACATGTGAATATTACACTTTAGTGAGCCCCATCTAGAATACTAGTCACTAGTCAGACACATGTGTACTAGCTAAGACCCATTTTCATTTACGCTTCCTTTAACCTGTTTCTTTGAATGGTAGAGCAGCAGTAGAAAAGTCTTCTGGGAACTGACCACTACCTGGAAAAGAAAACATTTGAAAACGTGAACTAGAAGCCCAGTGAGTGACTTAATAAAACGTAAATCTCATGCTTAAACTGAAAGCTTGAAAACATAATGCTGGAACTCAAAGTATACCAAGCAAACGTGTACTTAAAACCTTTTAAGTCAATGTATCTGAAACCTGAATCCTAGTTGAGAATGAACATTCACTGCTCAAATTCCCAACGTCAAGCCATGGCCCGATAAGACCTCTACTTTAACCTGTTCACATTAAACTATGGTTAGAAGAGATCCCTACGTCGATCTCTTTAAATATACCGATGGCATCTCAAGCAACATCCCTAAGACATAAATTTTGATAACAACTTCTATACATCAATAATCATCATTACATCCTAGTTAAGAACGAGCATACACCGCTCTAGCTCCTACCGTCTATTATCGGTCAAAAGACCTATACCTCGGCCTCTCATTCAGACCTGCCTATATACACACGGAGTTTGTTACGTACTGTCAACACCTTAGGTACATCTACTCAGATATCTTCCCTATGAGTATGCCCACTCATTATATTTAGAAATACCAACGCATGTACTTTGGCAACTTTAGGTATTTAAAACATAATACGTCAAGCTTCATTCAACCTTAACTTTAACCCTAACGCATGCTTTATATTTCGTGAAATAAGTTGGATTAAAACATATTAAACTAGCTTGTACAACCACTAGCATGCGTTAGACATGAAAAACATACTTGGAAAACTCATACATTAGAAAACATCAAGCGTTGATGAACATTCACAAGTATTAGAAATTTCAAACTATTCTTCTAGCCTAGAAGAATATATGGCTACCTTTATCCTTAGTTGAGATAATAGTTCTAACCCTCAACGTCAACCTTAGTTGGGGCGAACTCTTTTGCTCAATCCCTTGACGTCGTATTACCTACGTGCACGTGATTATAACTGAGTACTGTCGTACTTTATGTACCTGACTAGGATACCTTCTCATTGTTCTTCAGTATCCTCAGGTGCTTCTGCTCAGATACCTTCTCAAACATTCTTCAGTATCGAGCTGCTAAGATACCTACTCATATGTCCTTCGGTATCAATTTAGCCAGATACCTTCTCAAAAGTCCTTCGGTATCAAATTGGCCAGGTGCCTTCTCAAGTGTCCTTCGGTACCAAATTGGTTAGATACCTTTTCATATGTCCTTCGATATCAATTTGGTCGGATACCTTGTCATAAGTCCTTTGGTATTAAATTGGCCAGGTACCTTCTGAAGTATCCTTCGGTACCAAATTGGTTAGATACCTTCTCATATGTCCTTCGGTATCAACCATATAACTAGTCATAAACATTTAGTTGAACACTAAGGCTTAATGCTCAAATCATCATACTAGTTGATCCATCATACTAATTCATCATAAAAAATGGAGTTACTTAAATATGCTGAAAGTATTTGTAAAAGATAACATATCTACATCAATCCCATGGAAAACCTGCTTTACTTAGCATGAGAAACAGTTTCACAAATATGTTGCTTGGCACATCATTTAAACACTTAGCATGAGAAATATTTTCAAAGAAATCATATTTCTAAATCATTAAAACAGTAAGCCATCAAATAGTCACTCACTGTTTGTTGGCCTCTTAATGGGTTACATGCTTCTCCTAGCTCTTCTTGGCCTGAAAGGACATATTTCCCAGTAAAACCACTGAGAATTCCTAGTAAAATACCTTAATTAATTTATTTATTAATGGAATTTTACACAGATGGCTCTACTGGTGAGATCCCCATGAGCCACACCAGCGAGATCCCCTAGAACAAGACTAGCGAGATTACCTTGAGCGAGATCACCTTGAGTGTGACCAGCGACATTACCTTGAGCGAGATCACCTTGAGCGTGACCAGCGATACCTACCCAAATTCTAGCGAGATTCAGTGCAAAACCAGTGAGATTCCCGTCCCTAGCCAGATCCATCTCTCGCTCTCGCTCTCATTCTCGCTTCTTCTTGCTCGCTCTTGCTCTCACTCTTTCTTGAGCTGCCTGTTTAATCTTCCTAAGCAGCTGTCTATTTATGCCCAAATCCCCTATTACAACTTCAAAGAATCATAACTCAAAATCCAGCCCTCTTTTGAAGAAACTTCCTTCTACAAACATGTTTAGAATTGAGTGCAACATTACCTTTAAATTTCATCTCAAAATTCCTCGTCGTTTAATCTAGAGATTCAAAACTTCATCATTGGCCCCAATTCAAGCAGCTGCCTGCTTATTCGGTTGTGTTAGCATCTGCTTTCTCTAAAGCATCCGTAACGATTTCACTCGTTCGAGTTAATAGTTAATCAAGGCATTCGGGTCGAGCCAGACGAAGACTCGTTAGCATGTCTGTCAACAATTTCCAGTTTAAACTTCAAAATTATATAACTCGATTTTCAGGCCTCATCTTAAAAAGTTTCATTCTACAAAGTTGTTTATAACTGAGTTAAAATATTACCTCAAATTTTTAGCTCAAAAGGCTTTATAATTCGTCCTGGAGCTTCACTTCTTCACTAATGGCCTAGTTTCACCCGAGAAACAAACCCTTCGTCTTTATTTTGCCCCTCCGGCCGTATCCCGACGAGTTTTCCTTCCAGCAGTCCAGACACAAAAAATAGACACACAGAGCTTTCGAATGCCACTAAAATTACACAAATAGCCTAAGGAGTTTGTCCAAACCGACCCAAATGAATTTGACCTTCTTGCTTATATTACCGCCCAAAATCCAGCATGAACCCTTCTTGTGCCACCTGGCCCACTATTGGTGATGAAGGGCTAGGATTTAGCAAATTCCCTTTTGTAATTTCACTCACAATACTACTTCAGCACTACTCCTCAATAGATGGTATGGTCTCATTCATATGCTTATTATGCATTTCATCTTCTATCCTTCCTGAGACATGGTAGTATTTTGCTCATTAGAAGACATACATTACTTAAAGTAATTAGGGATCAGGTTTTATAAATTCTTCCCCCCTAAAAGAAATTTCGTCCTCGAAATTTTCTCGGACTTACTTATAACTTAGGGTTTCACAACATCCTTTGGTCGTAAACTTTACAACTTTCTTCTTTTCTTTCTTCTTCCCCGTTTTACTACGCTTTTGATGCGCTACTCTAATATCAACGTTGTTCATGGTAAATAATACTGGTATGTATGAACAACTTGATCATCATAGTTTACTATATTTGTCACATTCCTCTGGTTACTCTTTCATTTTCCATTGAGTCATAGTATTCGTTTACTATTAGGGTGGTCCTTTCCATTTCCCAAAAATACTACTGGAACACTCTTTTCAAGTTATTATACCCTTGAATTACTTGCTAGTTGTGACATTGCATTGTGTCAACTAGATTTCTCGACCTGACCGAGGGCATTCTTTTTAAGTTGTCCTTTCTATCCACACTTGAGGAAAGACATTCTTTGTACTATAACATTTCCCATACTATGGCTTACCATACTGTCTACATAAGGTTTTCTTAATTGTACCAGTCCCTAGCTTAGTTACAGTTCAAACTTCGAGCTATTATCTGGAATATTAGTAAATCTGGACCTTTTTCTTTTTGTCATCTGCTGACTCCTTTGTTCCTTACCTTTATACTCAATGTACCCCTGGTACACTTTGAGCTCACTATTGCTCATTTTTTTTCCTCTTCTTAGGAATAATCTGACTAGGACTTCCTGTAGATTACACCCCTTCCTCTGAATTCACTAGAATAGACTTCACATAGTACTTTTCTTATTTTGCTAGATTATGCCTTAGTCTATTAGTCTAGGGTGGTCGTTTTGTTACCACGTTACTACTTAACTGGGAAGGAACTCTTCTGGTTCCCTTCTTAGAATCATAACTTGAATTCTTAATTGAGAGAGAATCTTTACTCAACCCCTCAATATCAATTTATGACTAGAATGGTGTGTTCTCGACACTATCAATCACAACTTTTCCCTTATTTGTATCGTTCTAATTCAAATACCATCATGCCTTAGATACCATTGCTCAGATACCTTCTCGTGTCCTTCAGTATCGAGCTATTCAAATTCTAAGGCAAAGCCTCAGTACCTTCTCCATGTACTTCAGTACTGAGTTATTCACATTCTAATCTAAGCTCCAGTACCTTCTTCGAGTATCTCCGTACTGAGCTATTTATACTTACTTGCTTACATGTTCTCATCTCTTAACAACTTAGTTTCCTAAACACATTTCTTACCAATGCATCCTCCTGGTCATTGTAAAAGCATAGTATAAATACAATGTTAATGTGAGGTGCGTTGTTTGACAACTATTTGAGAATAGTTGTCATAAATAACTTTCAGTAGACATACATTGCTAAACATTCATAAGTTTTAGCAATTTACTTAAATGAGTCACACACTTCCGCTGCTGGGACCATATAACCAAGAAATACAACCTGGTCTAACCAGAAATGGTTCCCGTGATCCTTCCCACTGCTTGAATACAACAATATGTCATCAAGGTGACACACTGGATCTGTTGTAACTCTTATTTATTAATTCCTGTAACTGAACTTCCAACTCCCTAAGTTCTTCTGGCACCATGCTTAGTGGTACCTGAAAAGTAGTTATATCTGGAATTAAATCGATAGTAAACTCAACTTCTTGGCCAGATTATAAATCCGTTAACTTTTCAGGGAACACATCCAGAGACTCTTGTACAATTGGTACATCCTCAGATTTTATCTTCTCGTCTTATGAAACCTTCATATGGCCAAATAGGCTTCACACCTTTTACTTAGCAACTACCTAGTCTTCACTGCTATTATTAAGCTTCTTGAAATATTCCTTTGCTTTCCACAAATACTGTCTCTTGCTTACCAAATTTCTCGAACATTAACCATCCTTCAATCAATTCATATGGTTGTAACATTTATTTGGAGAATCCATGCTCTAGAGTAACATCAATTCCAAGAAATCTAATGGAATCACTTCATAACCATACTTAACAACCATTACCTCAGAGCCTATAAAACTTTTATACTGTTACAACTCTTTCACACCATAACAACAACCATTTTAGGACATGCCCTCCATAATCTTTCTTACAAGCAGTGCGACATGCTATATAACAATAAAGGTATAGTACCATAAGCAACTAGTTCATAAATATACCGATACCTAAAGTTACTTTACCATTCACAACATTAGGCGACTCCTTTACCTCCTGGTAGGACACTTCGTAAAACCTGCCCTGACGAGGTCATCCTACTTCCTTTCTCATTTTTCTTCTTTTGAATTCCTTCCTCGGCGTCTGAGCCACTAGGCTTATCTATCGTCTGTAAAGTCATTTTGTGTTCTATTTGAACTTCTTGACCTAGCTGGGACTTCCTTCTTGAAATGTCCTGCTTGTCCGTACTGGAAACATACGTTTTTCCCTTTATAACATGTCCATAGATGATGCTTACCACAATTCGTGCATAAGGGTTTCCTACCCGTACTAGCTACCAGCTCGGTAGGATGCAAAAACCTTAATCTATCATCCATACTAGCCACAAGTCTTGGCTTCCTTTTTCCTACCCTATGCTGACTTTTAGCTCTCTATCCTTTATCAATACCTATTAGGTCACTCTCAATACTGTACTTCCTTTCTGAATCCACCAGAATAGATTCGGCACTTTCCGCCAACCTCTTATTAAATATTCTGTCCTCTAACTGAGGATCCGTTCCTGCTGCGGAATCCTTGACTCCACGCCTGAAGTCGTTTCCTAATTTACCAAGTCTTTACCTTTCCATTCACTAACATTTGGATTCCCTCGAATCTCAGAACTTCTAAAGGCAAGGTCAGGGTTCCCGTTGTTTGTCTGCCTACTCTGCTTGCCACTTTTCTTGACATATTCCTCTTACTTAGGGTAGTACACATGCTAAGGACTCAGGACTCAGACTTACATATATAAACTTTTCCCCTCTCTTCCCAAAATCTTTGGCTCTGATACCAACTTGTCACACCCCACACCAGATTACCCGCCTAACCTGGACGAAATAGTGACTGCAGCAGTTACCAACCTTTTAGCTGGCACTTACTGCCTATTTTACTTGTTAGCTAATACTCAAACCCTGAATACATACATATAAACTCAGAACTTAATACATTTACATTATAGGGCTTTGTAGCAATTATTCACATGTGAATATTACACTTTAGTGAGTCCCATCTAGAATACTAGTCACTAGTCAGACACATGTGTACAGGCTAAGACCGATCTTCAGTTACGCTTCCTTTAACCTGTTTCTTTGAGTGGCAGAGCAGCAGCAGAAAAGTCTTCTGGAAACTGACCGCTACCTAGAAAAGAAAACATTTGAAAACATGAACTAGAAGCCTAGTGAGTGACTTAATAAAACGTAAATCTCATGCTTAAACTGAAAGCTTGAAAACATAATGTTGGAACTCAAAGTATACCAAGCAAATGTGTACATAAAACCTTTTAAGCCAATGTATCTGAAACCTGAATCCTAGTTGAGAATGAACATTCACTGCTCAAATTCCCAACGTCAAGCCATGGTCTGATGAGACCTCTACTTTAACCTGTTCACTTTAAACTATGGCTAGAAGAGATCCCTATGCCAATCTCTTTAAATATATCGATGGCATCTCAAGTAACATCCCTAAGACATAAACATTGATAACAACTTCTATACATCAATAATCATCATTACATCCTGGTTGAGAATGAGCATACACCGCTCTAGCTCCTACCGTCTATTACCGGTCAAAAGACCTATACCTCGGCCTCTCATTCAGACTTGCCTACATACACACGGATTTTGTTACGTACCATCAACACCTTAGGTAAATCTACTCAGATACCTTCCCTATTAGCATCCCCACTCATTATGTTTAGAAATACCAACGCATGTACTTTGGCAACTTTAGGTGTTTAAAATATAGTATGTCAAGTTTCATTCAACCTTAGCTTTAACCCTAACGCATGCTTTATATTTCGTGAAATAAGTTGGATTATATTAAACTAGCTTGTACAACCACTAGCATACTTCGAAAATTCATACATTAGCAAACATCAAGCGTTGACGAACCTTCACAAGCATTAGAAATTTCAAACTATTCTTCTAGCCTAGAAGAATATATGACTACCTTTATCCTTAGTTGAGAGTGAACTAATAGTTATAACCCTCAACGTCAACCTTAGTCGGGGAGAACTCTTTTGCTCAATCCCTCGACGTCGTATTACCTACGTGCACGTGATTATAACTGAGTACCGTCGTACTCTATGTATCTGGTTATAACTCGTTGAATTATCCCTTCTATGATTGTAGGATCAACATCAACTCTACATAAACTGATATCATTCATTGATTCATCGATTGTACAAGTAATACTATTCAACACTTCTAACAACTCATGTTAGTCATTCTCACGTTCTTCTGCTTCTAGCATGTGTCATATATGCTTGTTTTGGACTACTTGCACCACCTTCCAATTATTACCATATTTAGGATCGTTGACGTAAAACACTTGTTTGGCTTGACTGGCAAATACAGAAGGCTCGTTAACAAACCAATGACGAGCTGTATTAATTAATATATACCCTAAATCCATATGTACTCTGTTGCTCTTTTTAGGGTATGTATCAAACCAAGTACACTTAAACATAATTACACGTCTTCTCTTGGCATACTAAAAGTCTAATACTTCATTGACAATACCATAGAAATTATGGAGATCACCTCCACCTTTATTTTCTGAAGGCACCATGATCCCGTTATTTTTCACTCCGAAAATTATCACACTTAATACTATGTTAGCGTACTCCATAACAATGCATCCACTATATGAGCGCACTTCTGAACTTGGTCCCATTGCTAGTGAATATATGTCATCAGACATATCTCCATTTTCATATAGTGAAAGAACCTGTTAAAATAAATCTCACTTGTCATTAGTAGTCAATTGAATTTTTATTGGTCTTTTAAACTCATATACTTACATGAGATTTGAACCAATCAGGAAAGCCTTGTTGGTGCCTTCTGTATAAATTATCTTGACTTTGAGCTTCATGTCGAATTAGTCTCAAATATTGCCTATAAGTTAGAGACGTGTCTTAATTTTAGATTTCAAACTTTGAATCAAAATTATCAATCACAATGGAATGTTCAAAACTTATGTTCGATAAGATTTAATTTCCATGCAATTATTCAAGATGTACCAATGTGCACTGCATTTCTCTTCTCTCGATAATGTCCTTACTCTTGGCGCTCTTAACGGTCGCGCATTTTGTCTGAACATCAAAAATTCACCACATATCTCATCCTTTGGAAGTGTATCATCATTTCTTTCATCTCTATTGAACCTTGTCTCAATTCCAATTATATACAAAGAACAAAATTCCAACGATTCATTCATTATGTATGCTCTGCTATAGAACCCTTAGGATGTGCTTTGTTTCTTACATATTTTTCCAATGTTCGTAAGCTTCTTTCAATAGGGTACATCCAACTATAACTAACTGGACCTGCAACTTTTATTTCATAGGGAAAATGGATTGCTAGGTGCACCATTCCATCAAAAAATTCCCGTGGAAATATTTTTTTTAACTTACAAAGTATGATTATAATGTCTCTTTGTAAACAATCCAAATCCCCTATAGATATTGTTTTTGCACATAGATCACAGAAAAATTTGCATAACTCAACGACAACAGTGCACACATCTTTTTTCAAATATGCGCGAACACTAATTGGAAGAAGCCTCTGAAGCCGAATATGCGAGTCGTGAGTTTTTAGCCCCGATAGATTTCTATCTTTCTCATTCACACATATTGATATATTGGATAAACCCATTAGGAAATTTGACTGATTTGATCCACTTACAGAATGCAACCTTATCATTAGTAGTCAATGCGTATGCAGCGTATAGCTTTAAAACTTTGTTTCCTACCTTTTACAGGTGTAGTTTTTTCCGTGTATTTAGATCTTCTAGATCCAAATGAGCATTAGTTGTATCCTTATTCTTTCCCTCAATATTTAATATTGTGCCTACCAAATTATCACAAATATTACTTTCAATATGCATAACATCCAACTTATGTCTCAATAAAAGTTTCGACCAACATGGAAGTTGGAAAAATATACTTTTTTTATTCCATTTAAACTTTGTTTTCATTTTTTATCACGTTTCTCTAGATATTTCACTACAAGAATTTTGGGTTTTAATGTCGGTTGGAAAAAGTGAAACCGGATGTATAATGTCGATTTTTTTTAAAAAAAAGTGAATCTTTAATGTCGGTTTTAGACCAACATTGTAGGTATACATTTAAACCAACGTTAAAGATCCAGTTTTCTTTTTTTCCCTTAAAAAAAAAAAGAAAACCCATCCCCCCCCCCCCAATTTTTTTTCATTTCCTGCTTTCATCTCTATCTATCCTATCTATCCCTTTTCTAAACCCTATTTTCCCCATCAACCACCTCCTCCCTAGTCCCCCCCATCTTTGTTTCTTACGAAAATGATATTAGGTTACATTTCTCTCTCAGATTTCAGACAAACCTTCGTAGACGGCAAAGAGAACTGAAACCGAAAGCTATAAAAAATGGCGACCAAAAAGGCCAAAAAAAGCCAATCTCTTGAATCATCACTCCCTCAAACACCTACTCGATGAATCTGTTTCTGAGGTAGAGAAGTAAGAGATATGTGGAACCAATAAGAAATGGATGAACCCGTAGATAGATCGGCAATGCCGATCCATTAGTACCGATTTGAAATTGATTTTGCATCTTTTTGTACTCTCGATGCCATTATAAACAAGCAGCGAGAGTCATAGTCGATGCTGTCAGAAGATTCCAACGATGATTGAAAAAATAAATTGAAGAAAGAACAGAGAGATCGGTAGAGATATGAAGGATTTCTGTTAATTCAATCTGCAATTTCATTCCCCCTTTTTAGATCTTTTTCGCGTCAATTTTAATCTAGGTTTGAGCTTTTTCCTTCCAGATTGTCACCAGCCGTAATGAAGGATTTTAATATGAAGGATTGAATCTGTTTCTGAAGTAATATGAAGGATTTGAATCTGTTTTTGAGGTAATGCTATTTGGCTACATTTTAGTGTTTCTAAATATAAACCAGCTAAAAATACCACAAAGTTCTGGCCCAATTCCCTCTCGCTCTCGCTCATAAGGCCAAATCTCTCCCCTCTCGGCTCTCGCCCAAATCCCTCCCCTCTCGCCCAAATCCCTCGCTCTCGCTCTCGTTCGTCCTTCCACTCTCGCTACTATAGCTTTCGCTCATACCAAATATTGAAATCTTCACAGTATTGAAAGCTCTCGCTCATACCTCCACTCTCGCTCATACCAGATATTGAAATCCTCACAGTATTGAAAGCTCTCGCTCATACCTCCACTCTTGCTCTCGCACATAAATTCCCCTCTCGTTTGACTTGTATAAGAGTCAAACGAGATATCTATCTACTGATGCTCGTAAACTGGATGAAATATCTATCCCATTCGGCTTCCATCTATTGTTAAATCTTTGTCTTCAACTCAAAAACATTGCGTCAAACATGTCAGTTTAAATCACCAAGATGTATTGCATTTGGTATTGTGATTTTTCCTTCCAGGAACTCAAGCACAATGGTAAGAACATACAAACACATCAGGTCTTCCAATTACTTATTCACTGCAGAGTTTTCTTGATCTTTGTTGCTTTTCGAGTGTTCATAGAAATGTTGGAAGCGGGAGCTTATCCTACAAACTATACGCTCGGAATCGTGTTGAATGCTTGTTGTTCCTTGCAATCTACCGAATTCGGGAAGCAGGTTCATGCATATATCATCAAATATCATATAGATTCTCTGATTTAAATAGTTAGTATCTACTAGCATCCTTTAACATCCGATTTAAATAGTTAGTATCCTACAAACTTGAGTTTGCTACTTTTATGTTTTCTTTTTAATCATGTTGATTGAAGTTGCCTCACATTTGTATTCTCTCAATCTCTTCCTCTACCATATACTTTTAATGTTGTTGTTTGTGTGTATTTTAGGTGTTTGGAAGGGGTGGGGAGGAGATGGATTTCTTGTAACAACAAGGAATTCACATAAAAATTGTTCCTGGTAAGTGCATTTTTGAATGCTTGCAGTTTTAATCACAGTTTCTAAGTGTTTTCAAATGACTCTATTTGTAGTTTATTGGATAAGACTTTGAATTATGTTGATGTTATAGGAAACATTATTTGATCCATATGCTTTGGGTTGTGGGCATCTCTTCTACAAATCATGTGTTTGTTTAGCTGCTTCAGTGATGATTTGTGATGGACTGAAGGCTGCCAGCTAGGAGTCTCAATGCCCGGTTTGTAGAGGGTTCGTGTTTAGTATTTGAAGCATTTCGATTATTTTCCACGAGCTGTTATGATTTGAAAAGTTTGAGAAAAAGACGAATGCATTGATGCAGGCTTCTTTTTACAAATCAGTAGGCTTCTTTTTACAATTTGTTCATACTTTTCTGTTCCAAATTAATACTCTAATGCACTGATGCAGGGACATTATCATGGTTCCGAACCTGAACAATATGATCCAATTTATGTCTTGCGGTTTTCAATTCATGCTCTGTCAATGGGATACATTGAAGCTTTGGAATTTACTACCTTGGGTTTGCTTGCAATTGCATTTGTTAGTTTGTCTTCATCTAATGACAGATTAAGAAAAAAAAAAGGGTTTGTATTATTTAATACCATTGTCAATATGTTTTTGTTCTTTGCAATTATTTGTAAGCTAAATGGTAACTTCAAGGTTAGCTTTTGGAATTGAAGGAGTTGGTATTCTGGATCTCACAATTTATTATATGAGACTTATTCAATATCGGTTAAGAATTAAAAAAAACAAGCTTTAATGTCGTTTGCAACCAACAGGCTTTAATCACTAAAAACCTTTAATGTCGGTTGCAACCGACATTGAAGGTTGTGTTATTGAAGCCCTTTAATAATACTATCTTTAATGTCGGTTGCCCGAATTTCTTCTAGTGTTTTCTAAGCACGGGTAAGTTTAACAAATTCACCTCTCTAAGATATCTTCTCCATCCATGTCAACTGGAGGAGGTCTACATTCCACTTTTTCATCAAATTGTTTACTTTTACGCCAACTATGATTATTTGGAAGATAACATCAATACCATATAAAACATTCTTTTCCTCTTAGCCTCATTGATGATGTATCCTCATTACAAATAGGGCATACTTGGTAACCTTTGGTACTCAATCCAGATAAGTCACCATACGCAGGGAAGCCGTTAATAGTCCACAATAAGAAAGTACGTAGTTAAAAGTATTCGTTGCTAACAAAATCATAAGTGTGCACACCATCATTCCATAACTCCTTTAACTCTTCAATCAATGACCGTAACTCTTCAACTAATGCTTGGTAACCTTTGGGCCATGTATAAGAAGGGAGACAATGAAATTTGTCTCTTTCATGCATTTCCAAGGTGGAATTGTAAGGAATGAGCACCACTAGCCATATATTATATGAAGTACTTATATTCCCGAATGGATTGAATCCATTTGAAGCTAGTCCTAAACGAACATTACGTGGGTTTGAAGCAAACTAAGGCAACTCACGATCAAAATTCTTCTACCGTTCAGTATCAGCTAGATGTCGCAACACTCATTTAGTTTCAACATGTTTATCTTTATGCCACCTCATTTCAGGTGCGATATGATTAGATGCAAACAATCACTTCAATCTTGGTATTAAAGGAAAATGTTGTAGAATTTTATGTGGAATCTTTTTACTTTTTCCAGATTCAACTTTGTATCGAGATTCACCACATACTGGACACTGTTCCATCTCAACAAATTCTTTTTAATATAGGATGCAATCGTATTTGCAAGCATGAATACACTCATAACCAAGTCCGAAGTCACATAATTTTCTTTTAGCTTCATAAAATGAACTAGGTATAGATGCTCCAATTGGAAAAGCTTCTTTTAACAATTCAAGTAACAAATCAAACGACTTGTTAGTCCAACCGCTAAGAACCTTGATATGCATCAACTTCACCAAGAACAACAGTGACGAGAAATTTGTACAATGAGGGTACAACTGGCTACGTGCTTCATTCATTAAGTCTTGAAATAAGCTTGAATTGTTATCTCTTTCTTAGGAATTGGTCTACATCTCATCCTCATTTTTTTTTCTTCATTTACATCAGCAATTGGACATTGTAGATCATTTATAATATTCAAATTTTCATTTTATTCATCTATGACATTCATCTCTGTCGTACTTAATCCATCATCATGTGTCTACTGAGATATGTGACTATCATATCCCCTAGACAAGTTGATTGGGTCTCCATGATATATCCATTGATGATAAGATGGAGAAATTCAATTAATGAATAAATGCCGTTTAACTTCATCTATTGGCTCCCACCTAGCATTCATACATTTCCTGCATGGACATCTTGTTTTTCCTAACTTATTAACATGAAGTTTTGCAACATCAATGAATCGATATACTCCTTCTGCATACTCAGTTGATAACTTATTCCTAATCTTAATCCACTCTTTATCCATTCTTAATAATATATGTGATAAATTGAATCTGTATGATTTAGGCAATTAGTTATATTAGAATATATAGTTCCAATTTCTAACTTTTAATTTCATTTCATTTACTTCTTGTTCGTGGTTTTGAATGATTAAAAGTACATTTAAGTGTGATTTTGAAAATGACAAAAGTCAATTTAACTATTTTAGAATCACTACTAAACATATCCTTATTCCTCTTTTGATCTTATACAATTTGCTCTGATAAAAGTAGATCTAAGGGTAGAAAGGTTTGAGACGTTTGGAGATAGTTTCAAAATGCTAATTAAAGTCCTAGAGGTTGAAGCCAAATTATTGTAAAGACAACCAAATGATATCCACCCAGATAGATATTTACAGTTGAAGCCAAATTGATGACAAAATCAATGTTAGTGTTATCATTCTTATGATAGTGCTAGTTGAAGTCCTATCATAAGAATTGATAATGTTTAGCTCCATATATCTATGAAGAATAGGTAGTTCAACAACCCAAAAATGACAAAATCAATGTTCAAAGACCTAGACAAAATTATCTAAACTTGTATCACAAAGAATAGAAACATGTTGCACTAAATAAACCACAGGAGTAACGGAGGGAGATTCCTCAAACAACAAAACACAGAAATACAAACATAGAAAGAATAAAGAAAGAGAAACTAAAGAATACAAAAAACATCCCCTATTCTCAACGCTAAACTATTCTATAGAGTTAATTGAATCGCCCCATAAACTAACTCGAATATTCTAAGTTATTAATACAAATTCATTTAGTGAGAAATCTAGCAAGCAAAAAAAACTACCATAGTCCATTGGCTCTCTACAGAAACAGAGCAAATCACATGATACAAAATTGAATTATTCTTTAGCTAAAAGAGTACCCTCATTCTATGATCATCAACAATAAATCTATATTACAATCATCCATGTAATAGACAAAAAACTCAATATCCAATTCCAACCAATTTATTTGTACTTAACAAATCACTAACATCATTAGCTTCTCCTATTATAGAATCAATCTCTGTTTTTGGTTGATTTTAGAATTACAACAAATTTACATTACAAGTAATTTGTTTATGGCAGTACCCAATACCAAGAATACCAAGAATATCAATAAAATATGTAAAAAAGAGTTACCTTTTCGGTGAGGGAGAAATCGGAGACGGCGGCGGACGGTGAGAGAACGAACCAACGAACGAGATGGGGAACTAACGAACGGTCGACGACAGACGGCGAGAGATGAACGGCTGCCAGAGGAAACGAACGGACGGTGAGGGAACGAACGGAAGATCAGGGAACGAACGGACGGGCAGGGAACGAACGGACGACTGCTAGAGGGAACAAACGGACGAAAGCCGCTGTCAGAGGGAACAAATAGACGGCAAGAGGGGAACGAATGGCGACGGATGGCGAGAGGGAGAACGATGGCGAAAGGAAGAAGGAAAAATAAGAAGAAGAAGAAGGATCGCAATAGAGGGAAGAAGAAGAATCAGGGTAAGTAATCCCAACGGTAACTTATGAACCGTCGGCCAAACTTAACAAGCGCGATGATTTTCTGACACAACCATCAGAAAAAAAATCACCAATTCCCAAAAGAAAAATTAGAATCCCCGATAGTTGATTGAACACTGTCGGGAATACAATAACGACTGACAGTCGCTCAAAATCGTCGAGCGAATGAGGCACGCCCGATGGTTTCCTGACACAACCGTTGAGAGAACCTTCCCAAATTCCCAAAAAAATATTTTTATATTTCTTAGAACTATCGACGGTTGACTAAACACCGTAGGGAGTTCAACGTTTAGCCGACCATTAGGGGAAAACCGTCAGAAAGTCTTAAACGTATCCCGCCGATTCTTGTCTCATCGTCAGCCAATGATTCCCCAATTCCCATAAAAACTTTTTAATATTTATATTATAACATAGAATCCCGATGGTTGCATGGAGTAGTCAGCCTCTATAATGAAAATTTGACAGTTTCACACTTACCGTCGGGCGACCTTAACAAATCCCAATAGATTCTGCACAATGCGCCTGACAATCGAGTGTAACTATCGGGTTTAAACCAGAATGCCCAACAGTGTTTTCTTACCATCAGGAGAGATTAAAAAGCCCGACGGTCTGTTCATGGACCATTCGGTGAATTCAAAATCCCGACGGTTTGTTCGTGGACCATCGAGATTAAATTTTTATCCCGACCCCTTGTCTGGACCGTCAGGAGAGGTCAAAACCGCCGATGGTTTTTTGGTCATCGGGATTAATGTCGTCGAGAATTACCAAAATTCTTGTAGTGAAAATCCAAGAGTTTTACAACCAATAGAAATGACAAACTTTTCCAAATTTAACAATCTTCAAAACAACTGTTTTGGCATAATCTTTTTATCTTGAATCCACAATGCTAAAACACACAGCTGAGAAAGGTGGCCAATCTCTGAAAGGCTAGCATTTCTTCTTCTTCCTTCATTCAATTCTTCTCTTTCCCATCCATCAAACCTGTCCAAATACAACTCTTTTAGATTTTTCAAAATTAAGAGAATATTAGGTGGAATTATCTTTAGTTCAAGACATTTGGATAAATCTAACAATTTTAATCGCGTCAATTGACTTATGGTCATTGGAATATTGATGATGTTGGATCCTTGAAAACTAAGAATTTCAAGCCTGTTTACGTCTCCAATCGCTTCCATGTTTCCCAATTTACACCTAAATAAACACAATGTTTGATGGTTTGCAAAACGAAAAAATTAACTGCATTGTCTCTATGGAAAAATTCATGTTAATTAATTCTAGAATTTTGAGCTCTTTTGTATGTCCAAAAAAAGTATTTGACAACTCACATCCCACCAACAATGATCACGTAATACGAATAATTGAAATTTGGGTAACATTAACTTTTGGGGATGTTACACAACCCTTCAACGTTTAAGTACAGTACTGTATGATCATTTGACATTATTTTTTCTGGCCATGATTCATCCAATCATTTGGAATAGCTTAGTGTACAAATGTGATCGTCTTTGGAGGCAATTAATAGAGCAACATCACGAATGAGATCGTCCATTTTAACATACCCATGACCCCAACAATCATTTGAGTCTCCTATAAGTAAAGAAGAAGATATGAGATCATCCACCAATTTTACTTTCCTATGTTGTGCTTGTTATATAGTGTCAACATCGTGCAAGAAACCCAAGTCAATGGCATATACATGTAATTTTTTAACATCAATTGCAGCATCTTCTGGGAACATGCTACAGAGCAAAAACAAATTTGGCCTCTTCACAATCTAGTTGATCGTAACTTAACTTGAGTGAAGAATACACTTTCTCATTCATTCCTCTTATATTGACAACTATGGGAGTTCTTAATTGGTTTAAGGCATCTTTCCAAATGGAAATTATATTTATTTTTCAATGCCTTGGCGATCGTTATTATATCAATTGGCAAATGTACACATTGACTTGCTATTTCAACAGCTATACTTTTTAAATCAGATGTTCAACAATCTCACTAGTCATTTTCTTGAATAAATTCCACGTCTCATCCTCTTGTAAAACTCATATCTCAAAATTTTCACGTGTGCACATATCATTCAAGAGTACACTATTATCTCTAGGATCTTGCATCCTCTATTATCTTCAATACTTGGAATTCCTATGGTTTCTAAATCAATTTGCTTCCAAACATCATCAAGTACAACGAGGATCCTTTGTTCCATCTTCAACCTTTTATGTAGCATAAGGGCCTTCCTTCGTTTGTTTCTTGGTCAAATTTCAGCCTAAGCTTATCAAAAAGTTGTCCTTGAATTGTTTTTATGTCCGGGTCTGACTTATGGTTGATGTGACAACTTCATCAAATAACTTTTTCTCCATAACTATTCTCGAAATCTCTTTCATTAATATTGTTTTTCCATCACCTTCAATTGTGGAGACACTGTCATCCATAAGTGCACCATGATTTCGTCTATAGTAGGTTTTCTTGATTCAAAGTTAACAAAGTCTGAAGTCCTTTCCTTTGAACTCTCAACCTCTGAGAGAGCTACACGATAAGAGACCCTATCAAAATTTCCTTCATTTTTTATCTCAACAACTTCATCACCCAACTTTATAGCTCACCTACTTAATTGGTTTCTTTGGACCAAATTCAAGCATAATCCCCTTGTTGAGCTTGATTGGCTAATATTGTCTCTGATTTATCAATGACGGCATCAACCTCATTTAGCAGATTTTGGATAGAAGATTCTATGTTTTCAGCATTTCTTCTTGCTTTATTTAGCCAATCCTTGTAAACTCAATTACAACACGTTTTGTCACTAACCAAACATCCATCACTTGCATGGTAGCTTCACCACTTCAGTGGCTTTGTGCAAGACCTAGTAACTATCAAGGGTATTTTAATGCCCTAGTTTATTGTATTTTCTCTCCATTATCTCAACATTATAAACATTATATATGTTTGTATCTCACTGAAGTTTAATCCAAGTGGAAGATTGTTGGAAATGTCCTAAACTCATAGTTCGTAAATATTGTTAAACACATTCTATTTATCAATAAAAGTATTATTCAGTATTTTATCCAATAAATTGTTATTGATATTGCATTCTATTATAAAAATTTAATAAACAAGTCTATGGCCATAATATAAATACTTTAAACTTTATGTGACGATATAAAAGAGAATCAAGTTTTAGTATATAGCCAAAATGATCTATAAGTATATTGATGAGATTGAGTACCTCATCCTGGAGACACTATTGGATGTGACCCATTTTTTTAATACCGATACAAATAATGTGATCCCAAAATCATTCATGTGGAGATATGTGATTGGGGGCATCCTACGCAATGAGTTTGCATAAGACCGGACCTCGAAATAGTCACTTTTTTTATAATGACCGTTTACTGTTAAAACGGACTATTTCCAAATTTAATGACCTAGAGTAACTCGATCTTAATCCTGAACTAACTATGAACTCCTGTTAATACAGGATTATCTTTTGATCTGCATAGGTGAAAGTAGTTCATCAGCATTGCCGCCACTTTTAGAACTTATAGAACGTTATGAACATGCCCCTGAACTGGAAGACACCGTTCAAGACGAAATTATAAAATCCTATTCATTTATGAAGCTTAGGTTGTTCCGAACCCTATGTTACAACCCTCCGAAAGGATCACCGCGATTAATGACTAGCTAGTGCCACCTAAAAACGGCAGCAGGCGTAACATAGAAATCTCACGGTTCAAACTAATGGAGGAGACCGTAGGATATGTTGACATATTCTTCACCCACTTACTATGTACTACTTCCCCCATTCACCTTGTTATTGACCCATGCAAACACTTTCCGAATGGAGCAATCGCGGTAAAAGCGAAATGGTGTGAACTCTTGGGAACGTGAGAGGTAAAAACGATATATCAAATATATTGTTAATCTCCCATTGACGTGTTCTAAATGCTTGGGTATTCTTTTACTTTTGTATATTCCAGCTGATTTTAAACAACCTAAGTCTATATGTTTTTATCCAAGTATAATGTTTATATTAGGATTTTATCCTACGATGTCTAGGTGTTAAACCATTTTTAAACCTCACACCACTCACACAAGCTCATAAAACTTGTTAACAATGCTCAACATTTCAATCATAATCCCATGTAGGAGGTGTTACATAACCGTCAACTTAAATGCCTCCAGTCTAGGACACGATTATAAACCGATTGAGTTTGTAACTGAATTTTATAAGATAAAGACCTATTTTAACTATTTAAAATAAGTTGTTCACCTAAGTGAGCATGTTGATAATCTTTGTTATGGATTTTAATGTCTAATGCGATTTTATAACAAATTATAAAACCACATGCTATCCATCCATAACATACATCAAAGTCATTCAAAATTAACATAACACTTATATTAATGTTAAGAAACCCTAAACATGCATACTATATATTTTAACTAACTTATAACATAATATTATGCATGCAACATGCTTTCCTATGGTGGGATTTTAAATCTAAATGACATACTATATGCACATACATGTTTAATTTAAATATAACATACATCACATGCATATAATACTTAAATAACACTAATATGGTTCAACCTTGGAATCCTAAATAAGCAAAATAACAATTTTTTAGACAAATAATCCAAAAACAACTTAAAAAGAGGTCTGGACCACTTGACCCGACCCGAAATGGACCTGAACCGCCTGAACTGAGCCATCACAGCTCTAATTGAGGCTGAATCGAACCAGATGAAGTCCGAACCGATCAAATTAGTCATCTTTTCGTGCAAACCAGCTTGGTGACGCGCGCTGTTATTGGCTGGGATGAACAACATCATGATGCTGCATCCCAGCGTTACAACGTTGTTCCCCAAAATGCCCGTTGCATTGTAATGCTCGATGAATAGCGTCGCGACGCTTGCAAATAGAAGCTTCAACTCAGAAATCTGCTGCTCATCCATGCTTGCTTTTAACTTCAATTACAACCTAATTTGGACTCTATTGACTCTAATAAAATTACAGACTCTACAGCACACATATAAGCTCTTGACACAATACCTTTGAAGAAAACTCTTTGATTCCAGTTGATTCCACGAATTGATGCTTCAATTTTTTAGTAGACCACTAAGAGGTACTTCTCTACTAATCTATAACTCAGATTGTGTGGTGGAAACACTGAATTGAAAGTAATGAAACTAGGGAAGAAAAAGGTTTTGGGAGAAAACTTCAATTTTCAGGTTCAGCATGCATGGCTGAGTTCTAAACCCCAAACTTCAATTTACAAGTTCTTTCACCGTGCAATCAAATTGTTTGCATGAAAGCTAACTCCTTCTTTATTAATTTGATTGGAATTTGGAGTGGAATAGTGATTAAGGTGCTAATCCTTACCGGGTTTTTTCAACTGTTGGAAATTTCTTTAATTTTCAAATTCTATTTGAAACTTGATTTTAAATTAAGTTTGAATTATTAATAAATAAACTGATATTTTATTAATTTCATAAATTTAATTCAATTAATTAATTTTTAGATAAAATTAATAAATATTAATTAATTAAACTATTTAACTATTTTTATTAATTTAATATCAAATATTAAATTAATCAAATACCAATCTCACTACAATGAATTTTAATTCATGTAATTAATATTTAAATCACATTTTAAATATTAACCGACTCTCTAATTTCGTTAATTATATTGAATATAATTAACGAAACTCTAAATTGAATTTGAACACTTCAAATTCAAAAATTCCAATTTCAATTTGAATATTTCACATAAGCTCAGTTCACTAATCCAAGATTTAATTTACGTGCTAGTAGAGAGACCTTATGGACCTACAGATCTTGAGCTCCAACAACTTGAGATTAATTGGCTAAACTCTTTAGATCAAATTAAACAATATTCGTTAACTACCGAGACATCTCACTATAGTTTAATAGTTGCACTCTCTTCACTACAGATATATTTATGTCCACTATAACCATAATTAGTAAGTGGAACCTTCACAGGTCATTTGTATTTACAATTAGGTCAAAATTACCATTATACCCCTATAAATACATCTTGCTCTTTAAGCTTCCACTGATCCTCCATTGAACAATTGGTTTATAGTCCGACTCATAAACCATGACCCTCTTGATCACGAGAGCTATCTATATCCGATCTTATCCTCGGATGGGGAAACTTATTAAGTAGTGCTAATGGACTACTCTCAACTATGCAAATCAAAGGATAATCCCAAATAAACAAGAGTTCATAGTTAGCTCAGGATTAAGATCGATTTACCCTAGGTCATTGAATTTTGAAATAGTCAGTTTTGATAGTAAACATTCATTATAAAGAAAAGTGACTATTTCGAGGTCTAGTCTTGTGCAAACTCATTCCATAGAATGCCCAAGCTCACATGTCTCCACATGAATAATTTTGGGATCACATCATTTGTATCAGTATTAGAAAATAGGGCGCATCCAATAGTGTCACCAGGATGAAGTCCAATCTCATCCATATACTTATAGACCATTTTGGCTATATACTAAAACTTGATCCTCTTTTCTGTCGCCACATAAAGTTTAAAGTATTCATATTGTAGCCATAGATTTGTTTTGGATTTTTATAATAGAATGCAATACCAATAACAATTTATTGAATAAAATACTCAATAATACTTTTATTGATAAACAGAATATGTTTTAACAATATTTATGAACTATGAGTTTAGGACATTCCCAACAGTAACAACAGAACGTTAAACTTAATTCAACACTATGAATCAATCCCTAACTACAACGGAAAGTTTCCAAGAGTCATAAACTAGGCTCAATATTTAGAAAGAGTTTAAAATGATCTAAATGAAGTTTGAGTACCAAAAACTAACCAAACAATCTTAAAACTTAATTTAAACACTCATAATCAATTCTAAACTACAATTAGAGAGTAAGAGTTAAATAATATACCACATTTGCATCGTGAATGAAATTTTCACGACCACCTGAAAATCAAATAATAAAGAATAATTGTGTAGATAAACTTAACACATAAAATCAAGTTTAATAAATTAGTTTTAAAAAGAAAGTGACACTTAACCAAGTGTCCACTTGATTATGAAAAAATGTACTTAACCAAGTGTCCACTTGATTATGAAAAAATGTAAAAATTTCTTAAACAACGTCAAAGTGACAGTTTCCCACCTGACTTCGCAATATTTTGGTGTCAAGAAAACTCGTAGGATATTATATCCTAGGTAGGTCGCCACCATGCATTGAACTCATGATCTAAGCCTTTTATCAAGGGGATGTTCTCTTATTAGCACTTTGGCATCTAATAAGTTCTATAAAAGTAACTAAGTTTTATTTTGCTTCTCAAAACTACATAAAATATTCCAAAAGTATCTAACATACACGTTGACTTTGAAAGCGACATAAAATGCTAAAAGGTAGCTAAGTCAAACATTATCAATAAAAACCATGCAAAAAGTTCATAAAAAGCGTCTAAAATTTATAAAAGTGTCCGAGTTTCATTTATACTCAAGACCACGTAAAGTGAAACTCTCCAAAGACCTGAAACTACATAATACTAGACAACAAATAACATCCTTAAACAAGGGACAAAAATTATAAAAAGAAATAAACAACAATATTAACGTTGATAAAAGATAAGCTGTACATGGAAAATAATCATGTCTACCCACAAATTTTTACAACACCTAAGATGTCAAAACATCAAACTGCCTTCCAAAGTAGAAAAATGCAATTATAGAGCTTTTTGGCAAAGGTTCAACTTGCTGCCTTGCAGAGACTATTACCAAACTTTGTTCTCTTCGGTGGATAGTCTGGTAATGTCATCCAAAATCTATGCCTATATCACATTTTTCATTCTCAAGTATTAGCTATGAAGCCATGTTAAGTTTACTAGAAATATCCCACTTAAGTTTAGTTTCCTACTCATAACCAAACTTCAGCTTTTTATTTGATCCAACAATAAAAAATTAATGTATACACAAAGATTTGAGGCTCTGGCTAAAAAAATTGATCAAATTGGGCACTAACATTTGGGCGGGTTAAGGCCAAGTACTATTCTGAGCTTAAGCAGCTCTAAGAGAACTTTGTGCCATATATTCTCATGTAAAATAGAGATCAGGTAGGTCAGAAATAGGAATATGAGTAAGACAATTGTAAAGCTAAAATAACATATTTTGTGGCCCCAGATAACTATAATTCTCTTGTTTGCATGCCCAACTACTCAATATAAACGGTCAACTTCGCTTCAAGACTCAGAGAAGACTATATCCTTTAGGCTTCAAAACTCTTCAATCGTTTACCTGTATGCGAGCTCAATCGTGTAGACAAAGCTCTAAGGAACTAGATGATAGTTCAACTGTGTAGACGATACTAAGAAGTACTAGACGTTCGTGTAGGCAATAGTTGAGTGGAACTAGATGATCGTATGATAGTTGAGTGGAGCTAGACGATCATTTAGGCAATGCAAAAGGAACTAAACCATTGTGTATACAGTACTTAAGAAAAAGCTAGACGATCGTTGAGAAAGAAAGAACACAAGAATTTAAGTGGTTTAGCCAAAGGCCTACATCCACTTGCAAAAAGGAAGGGTCTCTTTTATTACTTCTTCTTTAAACTTCTTTATAGAATGAATGTTCTCGCCCTCTTGTCCTCGTTACTCTCTCATTCTTTTCCTTTTATACAATCTCTCATTTTCAACAGAAGAAGCTCTGGTGGTTACAATAAACAAAACAGAAAGTCAGACAATAATAAACTGACTACAACTTCATTTTGTCTCGATTCTTTCTGAAGGAAATCTAAATAGACATCGTTTGAACAGAAGTGAATTGTTCCAAATTCCATTGAGAATGAACACAAACAATTACAGTCTAAACGGAAACGAACAGATTATACCCAATTAGAAATTACAGCATGCTACTTATAAAGAAATAAACAGGGATAGAGTAGGCAAACCTTTAAAGAACTCTTCTTCACGTATCCCTCGATCATTCAACAAATCGTTCAATCAGCACCAACTCGAACGCAACGATCAGAACGCGATCTCAATGAACGTCTGAATGAACCTCGATCCCAATCGAGTCCAACTTGATCCTCGAATGGAACTAGAACACTATCACAATGGTTACCTTGGTATTCTCGATGTGAGAATCCAGGAGTTATAGTCTCTATATGATTTTGGATTGAGGAAAGCAGGTGGTAAACAATCGAGTAAGTGGGAGATGAATGTTGTCTATCGTATAGACAAAAGTACTCAATCGCTTAGTAAATAGAAGCCTATTGTATAGACTTTTGTACTCGATTGTGTAGCAACGATTAAACGAGTAACATCGTATAGTAAACTTGTAGCTCGATCGTGTATGCTCTCAATGCTATCGCTTAGTAAAACCATTTTACTTGATAGCCTTTTTGTGAGATTATTCCGAATGAATCATCAACCTAAATTTTGGAAAACCATTTTCCTTTTTATCTCACATTTACCATAAAACTTCCAATAACCTCCCACTAAATTCGGTTATTAGAGAAAAAGAATAATTATCATATAATTAATATATTATAAATAAATATGATAACCAACTTATCATACTATATTTATAACCTATAGTTTAAATATTTCATCATATGAAACATATAAACCATAGTTATTTTTCTATGTTATGGTATTTAATATAAATTATATTCCTCCAATTAATGTATCTAATACATCATATCAATTATATCACATATAATTAAATTAATTTAATTATATCACATATAATTAAACTTCCTCTTGTTAATTTGAACACTTCACTAACCCAAAATCTGATTCTCAACTTGAACTCATTGAGCTACCAACAGGACCATATGGTCCTTTAGCTTGAAGCTCCAACGTTACATGAATATTTGACTAAACTCTTTAATCACGAGATCCACCTTTAGTTAACTGCTGGTCAGTCCACTAAAGACCAACAGTTGCATTCTTCACACTCCAGATATATTACTGTGTCCATTGGATATAACCAGCCAATAATGTGATGACCCTTCAAAAATCGCTCGTAAGTACAGCTGAGCCAATTTACCGTTTTTCCCATGTAGTTACATCTAACTTCTTAAGTACCACCAATTCCTCTAATGAACAATAAGTCATAGTCCTACTATGACTGAGTCCTCTCTTCCGAAGAGAGGGTGTAGCCACTATGTTCAAGACCCGAAATTAGAACTTGAGGGATCAAGTTATGTACTTACCCTTGCTTTGGGGAATGAGTGAATTCCGTCTTGTGTGGCTGAGTTCCTAGCTCCCTAATTAGACGAATCTCCAAAATGGTAAGTTTGTTGATGTCGGAATGTACCATTGCGCAGTGGAAGTCACCAAGATCCATAAGCACTCTAATTCATTAATTTTGGTAGAAATGAAAGCATGCTTCAGCAGAAATAAATGGGTTTCGTGACATACCTTTGAAGAACTTTCTCTAAGCTTGAAACTAGCTACAAATCTCCTCTGAATCTTATTGTAGACCACCCAAGATCTTCCCTACTATCCTCTTAGTGCTCTAGATTGAGTTGTGAGACACAAAATAAGCCTGAATTAAGGGAATAGGAGACAAACTCACAATAGTAACCTAGTAGAAGAACAACTTCTTCTCTCATGAATTTTTTAGAAAAATTTGATCGGTTGCTTTCCTCCAAAAACACTCCAATTTATTCAATATATTGCAGACATTCATGCAAAAAGATTTGCTGCATGAGATGCAGCTCATGCTTGGAGTTTAATGAAGCTTGAAGTGGGTTGTTTAGTGAGCTACTTGGAAGAAGTAATAGAAAAATGCTAAATTCTATTTTTGTGTATTTTCCCTTCTTTTCAATTTATTAAATATTGATTCCATAAATCAATTCTTTTAATAAATTGAAAATATTATCAATTTTACAAAATTAATTTCATAAATTAATTTTCTTAATAAAATTAATAAATAATTATTTAACTAATTTAAATAATTCTAATTAATTTAATATCAAATATTAAATTAATTTTTACACAATTCAATCTTCAAATATTTAAATCATATTTAAATATTATTTTATAATTTCATTTAATTCTAATTTGAACACTTCAAATTAACTTATCACGCTATTCTAAAGCTAATCCATTTACGAGCTAGTAGGGGAACCTCGCGGATCTACAGTACATGGGCTCCAACTATCCGAGATTAATCGGCTAAACTCATTAGACTGATCTAACCCCCATTCATTAACTAATGGGTGATTTCACTAAAGCCCATAGCTGAACTCCTCTCACTGTAGATATATTATGTCCACTCGATATAACCATGATTAGTAAATTAACCCTTCACAGGTTGCTCGTAATACTAGCTGGGTCGAATCTCTATTTTACCCCAAAAATTACCTTTTGTTCCTTAAATCCCATTGATCTTCTAATGAAAAATTGATTTGTGATCCAATAAACAAATTAAATCCCTCTCGGGCCAATGAGAGGGTGAGGCCTCTTCTTCAAGACCCATAATCAACACTTGAAGGCAACAATCTCTCTACTAACCCTAATTGGGTATGAGTGAATTCCATCTTGCACCCTATATCCCCAGCTATTCAATCAGTCTTATCCCCAAAATGGTAAGCTTATTGAGCAAAGGCAGTTGGTCTTCTCTCACTATTTGCAGATCAAAGAATAATCCCGAACAAACAGGAGTTCATAGTTAGCTGATGATTAAGGTCAAGTTACCTAGGCCATCGCTTTGAAATAGTTAGTCTTAAATAGTAAATAGCGTTATAAAGTAAGAGTGACTGGATTCGTTGTCCGATCTTGCACAAAACTCATTTACACATGACACCCTCACTCCTCATGTCCCAACATGCACGAATTAGGATCACTTCGTATGTAGCACTTTATAACTCTTTGTAACAACTACAAAGTAGGCCGCATCCAATAGTGTTACCAAAATAAGGCACCTAACTTTATTCATATACTATAGATCATTTTGACTATTTACTCGAACCTGATCCAGTTGTATGTGTCCATATAAAGTTCAAGTACTCATATAATAATCAAAGGACTTAGGTTTATTGGATTTCTAAAAAAACAATATATTCAATAACAACTTTATTGAATTTTCATAATAAATTCTATTGTTTACAAACCACGAGTTTTAGGATATAAAACCCAACAGTTGAATTGGAAATCTAGCCACTCTCACCCATACAAATCAAAGGACCGCCCTTCTGAGCAAGAGTTCCTAACTCACTCAGGATTAAGGTCATGTCACCTATGGTCATCATAGTGAAATGTAAGTCACAATTATCAATGACGTTATATAAAGAGACTAATCATTTCATGGTTTGGTTTTATACAAACTCTTTGTGTACAAAATATGTACAAAATGTTTACAAACTACGAGACCACCGGGAGAATTAGGATACCAATCCCAATAATCTCCCATTTTTCCTATTGTCTCGGGAGACTAATGTACAATATATAAAATAGTACAATATACAATAAACTAGGGCATACTCTATACCCCAGTATCATCTCCCACTTGCCCTAGACAAGGTGTCGCATGTCCTGTAGACCCAAATTTTCCAGATGACCTTTGAACACTTTCGCCGTGAGAGGCCTTGTAAACGGTTCAGCAACATTGTGCTCCGACATGATCTTCGTGACTATCACATCACCGCAATGCACAATCTCTTTGATCAAATGATACTTCCATTCAATATGGTTGCCTCTTCAGTGACTTCGAGGTTCCTTAGAATTTGCCACAGCCCCCTTGTTATCACAATAGACTATGATCGGCAAAGACATATTTGGAACAACTTCCAAATTTGTAAGAAACTTCCTAAGCCAAACAACCTCTTTAGCAGCTTCTTAGCGACTACGTATTCGGCTTCCATAGTGGAGTTTGCGATGCATCCTTGCTTGATGTTTTTCCAAAATACGGCCCTCCATTCAGAATGAACACTGACCCTGATGTCGATTTTCAAGAATCTCTATCAGTCTGAAAGTCAGAGTCTGTGTATCTTGTAAGAGTCAAATCCTTATCTCCATACACGAGCATATATTCCCTCGTTCTCCGAAGATGCTTGAGGATCTTTTCTACCATTGTCTAGTGATTTAATCTTGGATTGGATTGATAACGATTGACAATCCCTATTGCACAGCAAATGTCAGGTCTAGTACATAACATTGCATACATGACGCTTCCAATAGTCGATGCATAGGGAATCCATCTCATTTTTTCAACCTCTTGAGGTGTCTTAGGAAATTGCTCCTTAGACAAAATAATTCCATGCCTAAAAGGTAATAAACCCCTCTTAGAATTCTATGTCTAGTACATGATCAACATCTTGTCAATGTACGATGCCTGAGACAAGGCCAACCTTTTGTTCTTACGATCCCTTATGATCTGGATCCCTAGAACAAACTGCACCTCTCCAAAATCTTTCATTTGAAACTAGCCAGCTAGCCACTTTTTAATGTTAGTCAGAAAACCTACATCATTCCCAACGAATAGGATATCA
Source organism: Benincasa hispida (assembly GCF_027475165.1). Classification (NCBI taxonomy): domain Eukaryota; kingdom Viridiplantae; phylum Streptophyta; class Magnoliopsida; order Cucurbitales; family Cucurbitaceae; genus Benincasa; species Benincasa hispida. The sequence continues at coordinate 26,637,026 of NC_143483.1, forward strand.
TCCACATATAGCACAAAGAAAGCTACTGAGCTGTTGATGATTTTCTTGTAAACACAAGGCTCGTTAACATTCTGATCAAAGCTAAATGATTTGATCGCACTATTAAATCTAATGTTCCACGATCTAGAACTAAGGGACTTGTGAAAACAGGTTGTGATGGTAATTTTTAGAAAACTCTGCAGTAACCGGTAACTCAATTAATTTTTGATTTGTTGATTGCGGTAACTCAATTAGAAAAGTCTAATTGTGTGATAGATGTACTGAGTATACGGATAAACGGGTTATGAAGGTCTTTAGCTAGCGTTACTTGGGAATGCATCAGACTATGCGATCATGCTACAACCATGTACAACAAGTCATTTTCTAATGCAAATACGATGCTCCTAAGTCTAGGACGCATGTGTTGAATGCAAAAATGTCCATAGAGCTTATTTCTAATTCTCTACACTTTTCCTATGCGATGATGCAAGATGCATAAAGGCAAGGTGACCACACAATCATATCCTATCTCTAGGATGCATGTGATGCGTTAATAGCAAACATTGCTTATTCCTAAGCTCCTATCTCTTGATTATGCGTTCTAATATGACTCTCACAAGCCTAGATTCTAACCTGACTTTCCCAAGCATAGATCCTATCCCTAGACTACCCTCCTGAGTATCTCTAATGGACGAATGAAGCATACATAATACAAGATAATCGCATAGAATAAAGATTCCCAGTTGTGCTAGCTAATGTTTCTCAACCCATTCAATAGATTTAGCTACTCATGCGTAAATAACAGAGAGTGAACAGATATAGAGAAGTAAATTCCATTTTTATAAATGAGTTCGAGTACAAAATAACAATGGAAGATAAAGGTAGAGAGCCTGGTAGCAATTTGTTGACCGAGACTTTTATACTGTCAATCTCTATTCGGTTCAAAAGATATTCTTGCTTCTGCAGGAGTTGGTCCTCTCTCTGTTCTTGAAGCTTCCGGCGCTCTCCCAAGCTTACCGGAATGATCCGTCGGCACAACCTTCTTCTCTCGTGAGATGGTGAACCTCTTTTCTTAAGGATACGTTCGGTATTTATAGAACTTCCAGGGTGAAAGACGGCTTCTCTCTCATGATTGCACAGATGGGACAACATTAATTCCCTGGCTGATGCGCCAAATATTTGTCACCGAAAAGCTGAATGTACTTGTTATGGTTAGCGACTATCAACTTAATTCGGATTCGACTGTCATCAGCTTTCTATCCTATCGTGATTAATTATTCCTTTTACCCAAATGTGCTCACCATGTTGCGCCGGCTCTTTTTGGCAATCCTTCTTGAGCGGATGTTTACGAACACAATCACCGCAAAGCCTTGCGGTAATGCTGCGCTCCCCAATGATTTCCTATGATCGCAATTTTCACCTTGCGTCAACGCATAATCTGCATAAAAATATAAAAATCAACTGTTCCTATGCGTTGAACATATGCAACCGTAATATTATGAATTTCATGCTTTTTGGACACAATCTATCATATTTTATCAACGCAAGCCAACATTGTTTAAGAACTTAGCACTATGATAATGTGCATATCTGCCCGTTATCAATAGTTCACTCTTTCAACCTGGGTATAACCATTTGCCACGAGTTTAGCCTTAAAGGTTTGCATCTTTCCATCTACACCTCTTTTTCTCTTGTAGATCTGTTTTCAATCTATAGGTTTTACACCATCAGGCTAATCCACAAGCTCCTAAACGGAATTGAAGTACATAGACTTCATTTCCTTATTCATGGCTTTAATCCACTCATCCTTGTCAACATCTTCCATTGCTTGCTTATATGAAAATGGATCCTCAACTCCATCATCAGATATGATGGTTTGGGCTTTAGTCAAACCCATGTAGCGTTCCGGTGGGTTCGAAATGCTCCCACTACGTCGAGGCAGTCTCAACTCTTGAGATGGTTGACTAGATGTATCGAAATCAATAACTCTTGCTGATCTATCAGTCTGTTCAACAACTCTTGTTGAACTCTCAATAGTCTCATTAGAAATCTCATTTAAAATAAGCTTACTTCGTGGTTTATGATCCTATATGTGGTCTTCTTCCAAGAAGATAGCATTTGTCGATACAAACACCTTGTTCTCACTTGGATCATAGAAGTATCCAACCCTCGTTTCATTGGGGTAGCCTACAAAGAGGCAACTTTCGAATGCGGTTCCAACTTTTTAGGGTTAGCCAGTAGCACATGGGCTGGACATCCCCAAATCCTGAAGTGACGTAAACTACCTTTATGGCCTCTCCATAGCTCAAAAGGTGTTTCAGATACACTCTATGAAGGAACATTGTTCAAAATATAAACTACAGTCTCCACTGCAAATCCCCAAAATGAGTCTGGCAGATGAGCATAACTCATCATAGACCGAACCATGTCCAACAGGGTTCTGTTTCTCCTTTTTGAAGAGGTGTACCTGGGACCAAGAGTTGGGACATGATTCCATGTTCTATCATATAGTTCTGGAATTCTAAGTCCATATAATCTCCACCACGATTAGATCGTAGTGTTTTTATCTTCTCACCTAACAAGTTTTCCAGTAAAAGGTGGTTTGGTCATTTTGCCTTTAAGGCATGATTCACATACCAACAAAGTGTTTTCTTCTAAATCATTTAGAAGTTCACATTTCAGTAACTTCTCAATCCTATTAAGGTTGATGTGACCTAACCTTAGATGCCAAAGATGGACATTTTTCTTAGGAGAAACCCCTGGTCTTTTTGCAGTTGTTGTTGTTTTGAATATTTCAATATTAAGTAAGATTTTTATGACTAACGGCCTTAGTACATACAAGTTATTTTCCATTGAACCAAAACCAATCTTCATACCATTCTTAAAAATAAACACTTTATTCTCAGAAAAGAAAATGGAATAACTTTGTTCAATCAGATAAGAAACTGAAATTAAGTTCCTTTTGATATGAGGAACTACATAAATATTATCCAGTAACAGATAACGTTTCTTGTCCAAAAATAACTTTAGTCTGCCTACAACAACGACTGAAATAACCTCACCAGTACCGACTCAAAGAGTCAACTCTCCATCTTCCAACTTTTTCGAGGAACTAAATCCTTGGTAGGAAGAACTTACGTGATTAGTAGCACCTGAATCAAGTATCCAGATAGAATCATCATTCTCTACCAAACACATCTCCAAGACAAATAAATGATATTTACTGTCTTTAGACTTTTTCCTCTTCTACAGAGAAATGGGATCAGTATCAGAACTTATATAGGCTCCAAGTTCTATGTCAGAGAACAATTCTCGTTGATGAACTTCTTCAGAGTCAGCAACAATTTCTTTCTCTTTTAGTCCTTTGACATTCAAGAAAGACTGGAGGTTATCTTGGGAACTGATACTACTGGTTTCTTTGTCATCCATGCCTTTTTACTAAAAAATTGAGAACTTATGTTCAAACAATTCTTGTAATGAGTCTGTGACCTTATATGCAATTACCATGTTCTCAACCATTTTGGCTAATGCATCAGGTATGCTAGCCAAAATTTGAAGTCGGGCCATCGAATTAGCCTTCATCCACACATCATATGCATTACGAAGATTTCGCGGTGCATCAGGGTTTGGAACTGAAGGACACACCTTAACCATGACAAATTCAGGTCATTTACCACAAAATATGTTTTAAGAGACTCTTTCCATTGTATGTAATCGGTAAAATTTTAAGGGGCAAGTAAAGAAAAATCATAAAATGACATGTTGTTAAAGAAACAAATACATTGATCTAGAGGTGTACGCAGAGGGAAAGCGGAACCTGAGTTGTGTCCTTAACGCGATTAACAAACTTGTGATGTTTTTACTCTTTACTCTTTCTCTTTCTACTTCAGTCATAACACTTGTCATCACATTCATCGATACTTTTGCAACACTTCATAGTCAGTTCTCGACCTCAGTATCATGTATCTTTGGTGACTTGAAATTTATCTTATGCTATGTAATGCTTATGCACACTTTATGCAATACTACTTCTAAATATATGTGTTGTTAATGAGATGCTTGTAGTATGCTATGGGGTAATGCATTGTCACAAGTTTCCTTGTGCTGAAACCAAGTATAATTCCAACTCAAGTTTCTCAAAATAATCCAAGGTCGAACACAGGGATTGTTTTCGTTAATGTGTTACTTGATACTGAGTTCGAAACAGACTGTGCAGTTTATACAAATGATCGAGGTATGCGATGGGAAGTCTTTCTGGATGAATCAGAAAGAGAAAGAATAACTAGTAAAAACATCGCAAGTTTTTTAATTGCGTTAAAGATAAAACTGTCACACCCCCTCCTAAGCTTTAATCTCCAAGACCGGGAAGGGAGCGTGAGGGTAACTAGAAACAACTCAAGACAATACTTATACTCAATATTTCCTCCCATATTTATTACAGTCTTTAATAAGTTTACAGTATTCCCCCTATCCATCTATACATATAATTAAATTTTCTCTTCTCTTTGTTACATGGTCTGAGCCGTGCCCAGAGAGTTTACAAAATTCTGAGATGGTGGTGGTGGGTTGTGGACTCCTCTTCGAGCGTGCTACCTTGGGGGGGGGGGATATAAGAAAAACATTTTGAAGAGTGTGGAGCTACTAAGCCCAGTGAGTGGTTCTTTTAGAATAATAATCACTTTGCAAATCATCTTTTTGGGAAATCAATCTCATGATAACACTCACAGAGTAACTTATGCATGGTCATGGAAATATTCATGCAATGAGTAACCTTTATTCCCATGCTACATGTGGCATGCATATAACATCATCAGACATCACAATCACCAATGGAAACCTCCTATAACCCACTTCCCGCCAATGTGCACACCAACTATTTCTTTATCCCGCTAGTCATGCTTAGGTACTTGACTATATTTTCTGTCGGTCGTCACCGACTATTATTTCCCACCAACCGAGACCGACTATATTTTCCCGCCAAGCACCTTTTGTTAAGCATGCTAACTATTTAATCAGGGTATAATCTCAGTTTCCATAGCAATTCTACAAACAATATCATGGGAATCATCATATCATTAAAAACATGTATTTTGCATCTACATATGCATATATTCACATATCAACTCATAAAGCTACGTAAACACTCACCGTCTGCATGTGTTCTACTAATATCACCCTTTTGACAATTCTCCTGTGAATTTCTCCATATACATGGAAATTCCTTAGTTAATACTTGTTATATAAGTCAAAGTGTGAAATTTTAACTAGAATGTCACCATTTATCGAAAATACCAACTTACCCTACTTAGAAACTGCCAAAATATCAAGGTTGGTTCTTTAGAGGTTATTTTAGCCTAAGACTAGCCAACTAGCATTGGGCAGTGGCAGAGTGGGTGTGGGGCGTCGCACAGACGTGCGTCGATGTGTTGGGCATGCACGCTGGGCGTGCTGCATGCGAGGCATGCGCACTGGGCGAGGCGTCTGCGCGCTGACGTGCACATTGGGCGAGGCGTCTGTGCACGGGCACTGTGCGTTGAGGCTAGGCGTTGTGGGCTGACGCACGGAGTGGATACAGTGCTGTGTGCAAGGCTGGGCGTCCGACTACCTACACTTCACCAACACAACCTCTCTTCCTCTCAATTTCGCCTAACAACTTAATTTCACATCCTAAAATGCTCTCATTTTATGAATTTGAGGCTGGTATGAATAAATTCCCTTGCCCAAGTTCCCTATTTATAGCCATCTCAAGTTCACCCCAAGTTGACAACACATCTAATATTTGGCTAACTCTAAGGCTGCCAACATGAAGTCTATTAAGTCTACTCCTAGCATAGCCTTGTGTTGTTTCTTCCTCAGCTTGCCAGCCAAAAGCCCTTTAGCTGCATGAGATCTCCTTCACTCACCTCATGCTTTCTTAAGTTGCATGAAATCTCCCTTAGCCACCTCCTACTTAGTTTTATGTGATTCTCCTTTTTCCACATCGCTTCTTTAAATACTTTACATATTTCCTACCCAAATGTTTAAGTCTTTTATTCGAAATTTTTGGCTTTCTCCCTTAAAATTTCCCATAAATTTTCCTTTGGCCAACGCATGAAGTGATCTCCATCAACACATTGGATGGCTCTTCAATGCATGGCTTGCTTGGCCGCATAGGCCCTCTCGACCGTGTGAGCGTGTGTTTGGCTTAGAGCATCGACGCATGGTCACATGGCAACGCTCGACGCATGCGCGCATGGGCGCTCGGCAGGTGCGTGCAATGCATGGGCGTGGCTGCTCGCCAGGTGTGCGCACGCACGACGCATCCTTTGATTGTGCACCCAGCGCATGGGCGTACCCGCTCAACGGATGGCCTAGGCATCTGGTCGATGTTGCTCTCACTCTCAACGCTCTTGCTGGTGTCGCTCTCTCCAATCTCGCTCTCTCCCACTTTCTTGCTCAAAATCTCACTCTCTCCAATCTCGCTTTTTCCCACTTTCTCACTTAAAATCTCGCTCTCAATGATCTCGCTAATTTCCTTCCAGTGCCTTGTGCACAACACGCATTTTCCATACTTTCTCCGACGTTAATGAGCGCGCGTTCCCGGTTGCATAGGTGCATAGGCACACATCCTCGATGCATAGGCGTGAGCTTCTGGCTCATAGGTGCGTCACTGTCGCATGGCTTGCGCGCGTCCTTGCCGTATGGCCTGCATGTGTTGGTGCATGGCCTGTGCGTTGGGCCTCGACGCATGGCCTGTGCGCTTGGCCTCGACGCATGGCCTATGCCTTGGCATACTCCTTTGACGCATGCTAGCTTATTTTATTTTCTCTATTTAACTTTAGTTTTGATGTTATGGTCTTACATTTACCACCCCCTTAAAATAATTTCGTCCTCGAAATTAAACGAAATTTAATTCATAACAGGGTTTTTATTTAATAATTTACAATTTTATTATACCAGTTTATTCTATTCTTCAAAAACTTTTTCTTTCCGTTTTCCCACCACTGACATATTGTCTTCTCTTTCTTGAGTTAATCCATATAGATTTCCCAACGTAATTTTCCCCGTTTCCTCTTTTCTTCCTCTCACAGTTCGTCTACCATCATTGGTCATTGATTTTCTTCCTAGGTTGTTGGATGGTTGTATATTTCCAGTATCCATCAATTGAGGGCACTCTCGTTTAAAGTGTCCTGGTTTTCCACATTTGAAACATGTGTGTGGCCGCTCTTGGATTTGTTCCCAACATCTGCCCCGGTGATATTTATTACAAACTGAGCACCTTTGTCTTTGATTAACGCTCATCATTGATTCTTTTAATTGATTTTCCCATTCAGGGTCTGCTTTGGTGTTGGTGACTCCCCTTCTTTTCCATCCACTCCTGTTTTCCACCCTGGGGGCAAAATTTCTTGATTCTTCCTTCCGCCACCGACTCATTAAGGATTCTTTTTTCGGTCCTATTTCTTCTACCGTTAAACTCATTTCTACTCGCATTGCATCTTCTGTTAGTTTCGAAAACTCTCGCCATTTGGCAGTTGCTGTAACAGGAGTTCGAATTTCTTGTTTCAATCCTGTTTCAAACCTCCGACAGCGTTCCTTTTCATCCACTACTATGTTTAAAGCATACTTAAATAATTATGTATACTTTAATTCAACCTCTGCTACAGTCATGCTCCCTTGCATGAGCTAAAGGAATTCATCTTGCTTCATATCCCTGAATGATCGGGGATAAAATCTTTTGAAAAATATTTTTCGAAATTCTTCCCAACATATCTCCTCTTGCTTGCCCCTTCTGTTCTTCAGTAGCTTCCACCAATCTTCTGCCTGGTTTTGCAGTAAGAATGTGGCAAGACTTACCTTGCGGTTTTCAGGGCATCTCATCAGCTGAAAACATTTTTTTAGTTGGTTCATCCAAGCTTCTACGTCTGCAAGGTCTTTTGTTCCTTCAATATGGCCCGTAAAGCTTTTAACCGTTCTATCCCATATTTCTTTTCGGGATCAGGTTGTATATGTTCTAGGCTCGCCTGAAGTCTTCAGGTAAATTTGTCCATTTGCTCCTCCTCTCTTGATTTTTCTTTTAGATGGCTCGAGGCACTTTTACTCTCGTTTCCGGGATGTTTCCCTGTTCTACGTTTCCCACTTCTCAGCATTTTGTCTACAATCATTCATATATAGGTTAAACGCATGTTATTAACATATGATTTTATTTATGAACATTAGTCATATTTACATATTATTCTCATTTACAGTGGCAGATTCTCTTCTTCTCGGGTTTCTTTTTTTTTTCTAGTGGTATACTTATTTCTGGATAATCCTAGTTTCTCGAAATTCTGTTGTATTCTTTCATTCCTCCAAATGCACCACTCCTGGACATGCCCCAGTTCCTTGCAGAAGATGCAGAATTTGTAAGATTCCCTATCGTGCAAGTCATAGGTGGATTGTTCTTCGTATTCTATCACAATTCGTCGAGGGATATCTTTCTTCCCTGCACGGGCCCACTCCTGGTCTAGGTTAGTTCAGGCAGCACGTTGTTACTTCCCGAACTTGAACTACCAATTACTTCCCGTTGATACCTCGCTTGCATTTCTCTAGATTTCTTCTGGAAGGTATAACAGTTTTTACGAATGTGGCCTACTTTTCCACAACCGTAATAGATCCCAGCCCCCTTTAAACACATTCCACCATGGTTTTTCCCACAATGTGGACATCCCATATCAGCCCGGGATACCACTAGATTTATATTGTTCAAAGTAATAGTGTTATTATTTATGCTATCTTCAGATTTCTCAGGGTTATCCCCTGGGTTAGCATCGCGGGTCCCATCTTTAATTCTGGAGTCGTTCCCCCACCAGTTTCTTCCGCTCAGATTCATTTCCTACAGTAGACATTTTTCAAGTTATTACTCTAGTCATTTTCCACTTCTCCCTTTTTTTTTTTTTTTTCAGGTTTTCCTATACCCATCTATTATTTCCTTTTTCCCTTAACCTCTTTTCGATTTTATGTCAAGTTTTCCTATAATATAGTTTATCATACCTAAGTGTTGACCTATCCTAACTTCTATTACTTGGCTTTTCCTACCTTACGTAAGCCTTTTCCTGAAACCATTGTGGTTCTAAACTTATCCCCTTTATTATAGTTTTGTCTTATTTTTCCAGGCATAGCAGCTATTTCACTGAGAGTGAATCTAGCTAGGGCTATTTTCCACTAATAAGAATCTTCTGACACCTATGACGACTAGTAAGGATCGGAGATTGTCTAAATGGTAATAAGGAAGTGGCTCCCATCCTCTCATATCATATAAAAGAGAAAGTTGTTCAAATCCCATTTATGCCTAGGCTAGGCTCAACTTTTATTTTCAACCCTTCCCCATGTTTTGCGTAAACCTTTGCTCTGATACTAAACTGTCACACCCCCTCCCAATCCTTAATCTCGAAGACCGAGAAGGAAGCGTGAGGGTAACTAGTAGCAACTCAAGACAATACTTATATTCAATATTTCCCCCGTATTAATTACAGACTTTAATGAGTTTACAGTATTCCCCCTATCCATCTATACATATAATTAAATTTTCTCTTCTCTTTGTTACATGGTCTGAGTCGTGCCCGGAGAGTTTACCAAATTCTGAGATGGTGGTGGTGGGTGGTGAACTCCTCTTCGAACTCTTCACTTTACTACCTGGGGGGGGGAGGGGTGGAGGGATATAAAAAAAAATTTCGAAGAGTGTGGAGCTACTAAGCCAAGTGAGTGGTTCTTTTAGAATAATAATCACTTTGCAAATCATCATTTTTCGGAAATCAATCTCATGATAACATTCACAGTGTAACTTATGCATGGTCATGGAAATATTCATGCAATCAATAACCTTTATTCCCATACTACACGTGGCATACATATAACATCATCAGACATCATAATCACCTGTGGAAACCTCCTATAACCAACTTCCCACCAATGTGCACACCGACTATTTCTTTATCCCGCTAGTCATGCTTAGATACTTGACTATATTTCCCGTCGGTCGTCACCGACTATTATTTCTCACCGACCGAGGTCGACTATATTTTCCCGCTAAGCACCTTTTGTTAAGCATGCTAACTATGTAATCAAGGTATTATCTCAGTTTCCATAGTAATTCTACAAACAATATCATGGCAATCATCATATCATCAAAAACATGTATTTTGCATCTACATTTGCATATATTCACATATCAATTCATAAAGCTACGTAAACACTCATCGTCTACACGTGTTCTACTAATATCACCCTTTTGACTATTCTCCTATGAATTTCTCCATATACATGGAAATTCCTTAGTTAATACTTGTTATATAAGTCAAAGTGTGAAATTTTAACTAGAATATCACCATTTATCGAAAATACTAGCTTACCCTACTTAGAAACTACCAAAATATCAAGGTTTCTCCTAGTTAATACTTGTTATATAAGTCAATTTTTATATATGTCCTTTAGAGGAAATTCCTTAGTTAATACTTGTTATATAAGTCAAAGTGCGTTGATGCGTTGGGCATGCGCATTGGGCGTGCTGCGTGCGAGGCGTACACGCTGGGTGAGGCGTCTGCACGTTGACGTGTGCACTGGGCGAGGCGTCTGCGTATGGACGTTGTGCGTCGAGGCTAGGCGCTACGCACGGGTGCTGTGGGTTGACGCACAGAGTGGACATAGTGCTGCGTGCAAGGTTGGGCGTTCGACTGCCTTCACTTCACCAACGCAACCTCTCTTCCTCACAATTTGGCCTAACAACTTAATTTCACTTCCTAAAATGCTCTCAATTTATGACTTTGAGGCTGGTATGAATAAATTCCCTTGCCCAAGTTCCCTATTTATAGCCATCTCAAGTTCACCCCAAGTTGACAACCTATCTAACATTTGGCAAACTCTAAGGCTGCCAACATGAAGTCTACTAAGTCTACTTCTAGCATAGCCTTGTGTTGTTTCTTCCTCAGCTTGCCAGCCAAAAGCCCTTTAGCTGCATGAAATCTCCTTCACCCACCTCATGCTTGCTTAAGTTTGCATGAAATCTTTTTCACCCACCTCAAGCTTGCTTAAGTTGCATGAAATCTCCCTTAGCCACCTCCTACTTAGTTTTATGTGATCCTCCTTTCGCCACATCGCTTCTTTAAATACTTTACATATTTCCTACCCAAATGTTTAAGTCTTTTATTAGAAATTCTTGGCTTTCTCCCTTAAAATTTCCCATAAATTTTCCTTTGGCCAACGCATGAAGTGATCTCCATCAACGCATTGGGTGGCTCTTTAACGCATGGCTTTCTTGGCTGCATAGGCTCTCTCAGCCATGTGAATGTGTATTTGGCTTAGAGCATCGACGCATGGTCGCATGGCAATGCTCGACGCATGCACACGTGGGCGCTCGGCAGGTGCGTGCAACGCATGTGCGTCGCTGCTCATCAGGCGCGCTCACACACGTTGCATCCTTCGATCGTGCGCCCAGCGCATGGGTGTGCCCGCTCAACACATGGTCAAGGCGTCCGGTCGATTCTGCTCTCACTCTTAACGTTCTCACTGGTGTCGCTCTCTCTCACTTTCTCACTTAAAATCTCGCTCTCATTGATCTCGCTAATTTCCTTCCAGTGCCTTGTGCATAACACGCATTTCCCATACTTTCTCCAACGTTAATAAGCGTGCGTTCTTAGTTGCATAGGCGCATAGGCGCACGTCCTCGACGCATAGGCATGAGCTTCCGACGCATAGGTGCGTCACTATCGCATAGCTTGCACACGTCCCTACCGCATAGCCTGCGCGCGTTGGTGCATGGCCTGTGCGTTGGGCCTCGACGCATGACCTGTGCGCTTGGCCTCAACAAATGGCCTGTGCCTTTGCATACTCCTTTGACGCATGCTAGCTTATTTTACTTTCTCTATTTAACTTTAGTTATTATGTTAGGGTCTTACAGGTTCCACTTTCCCTTGGCGTACACCTCTCGGTGATCGACCGCATTCCCATATCTCTATGCTGAAACAGGGATGCATGTGATGAACTCAAGCTTGCTTCCATCTTTGGAAGCACTTCTCGCTTTAGTTAACACATTCTTCCAACCTTTTTTCAATAGGCAGAATAACATCTTCACTTCTGCTCTCACAGGTGAAAATGCCATCTAGCATGCTTTAGCTAAACATAATTATTTCCTTAACCCAATTCATTTACTTACTTAATTCTTACTAATTAACCAAGGAATTAGGAAAATATCATGGAGAAGATGGATCATGGATGAACGAAAATAGACAGAGAGATGAAAATGGAAATGATCATAACATTCAATACTAAGATTAAGCGTCTGATACATGTGTGAATGATAGAGATTATGAAGATGATTACAAGTGATGATAAAGAGATAGAAACAAATACAAAAGAATGTCAACGTCTTGACACAGATCTGAACGGAGGTTTTACTTGCCGCCGTGTGGAATGGATGAAGAGGAGAGCTTCCCTCTTAGGCTTGCTCTTCTGGTAGAAGTGACCTTCGTACAGAGGTTCAACGGAAGAGATTGAAAGGATTCTTTGCCCGGAGGCTCACCTCTCGGCCTTGTCTCTTGATTCTTCTCGGATCTACTCTGAGTAGTCGTTCAACCAGTCTCTCTCTCAATATATACATGTTTCTATGTATTCCAGTATTCAAGTATCAAGTATATTTTTCAATGGAATTGTAGAAACTATTTATAGGTGAATCTTTGACTCTTTGCATTGTGGTCCCCATTTTATTGTTAAGGCAGTTCCTGAAATGGTGGAGTGAATATTCCTTATGTTACGTAATCAATCTCATCAGAAATGCATAGCTGACAGTTGTACACACGTCAAAATCCTCCGCAAATGCATTACTCTTTACATCTTCGATCTATCTTCGCATGCGATGTTGTTTTTTATTACCGCATGCGGTTGAGAGTGCGTTGATCGCAAAGCTCTTGATCAATTTTCACATGCACCGTCATTGTGTTGAGCGTCTCTTCATTCTTGATTGGCGGGTGCAATGCGGCGTAGATGCGTTGTTCATTTCATCTTTGAGCCATGAACGCAAGCGGTGACTTGATTTCCTGCAAAACAGAATTGAAACATCTTTTTCTACCATCAAAATGGTGTTAGAATGTGTATTGTCGACAATTTATAATTCTCGCATTTCTTAGCCAATTTCCATACTTTCAACGCAACTTTTCTTTCTTTTAGCCGTAATATCTAAATAAAACAATATAAATAACGTGTATTTCTACAAGTTATCAATCTTGTATCATGTATCATAGTAGTTTAGGAATTTACGTTATTAACACATTTTTACTTTCATCGCAATTTATATTTCTGTACAAACCCAAATTCTTTATTCATTATTAAAAAATGGTCGCATATATCACATAAGTATCGCATTAACAACAACAATCCCCGTGTTCGACCTCGGATCATTCTGAGAAACTTACGTTGGAGTTATATTTGGTTTCAGCGCAAGGAAACTTTTGACACGCACTACTTCATCGCATACTACGAGCATATCAATATCAACGCATATACTTTAAATGTAGTATCGCATAAAATTGTCTTTATCACTAAGCACTTGAGTGCATATATAGCACACCATTCATTTATTTCACAAGCCATGCATTAGAGTTAGATAAAGATAAAAGCATTAAAATTATGTCATCACCAAGTTTATGCGATTGCCTTGTCTTTTGAGTGCATCATTCATCATTTAGGCATACTTGGAAGAGTAGTCTAAAAACCAAATCTAAGTCCTGGGAGAGCAGATTAGATCGCATAAGCAAGAATGGGGAACTTAGAATAAGCTTCATTTGCTATTACACAGCGTATGCACCCTATAGAGAGGATATTGCATGCGTTCAAGAAGTAGGATACGGTGGAATGCAGTCATCTTGTTTATGTGTGAGAGCACGAGCAGGAATAGAGACTTATGAATAAGGCCTCTCGACACTTTGCATATACATCACATGCATCCTACAGTTAGGTTCAAGTGTGTGTAGAATGATCGCATAGCTTGCGTTGGCTGGGGTTGCCCTTGCGGTCAATCTTAAGGGTTGCGATGAAGAAGACCTCACATTTTAGCTATTTTCCATCCATTTACTACGCGTCAACAATTGTCGTGTCTCTACCTCTCATTCATACTTCCAATGCTTTGTCTGTTAGTTAGGAGTAGGAGTAGTTTGTAGCTTAATAACCTCCATCATTCATTTATTTATCTGCCGCAAACACATTACCGCATAAATTTAGCTACAAGTCCTTGAGTTCAACCTCTGATCACCCAAGAAACTTGCATTTGCATTATACTTGGCGTGAACGGAAGAAAAGTTGTGACAGGAATGCATGGTCATCACATACGAGATCAAGGCATATTTTCATTTCAACGCATGACCACCAACGCATGATAACCAACACATAACCTAAGACATGCATCGCATATTGTGTTCACTAATTTTCGTCATCAGTGGGTTCATAACCCTCCCACTACGTCGAGGTAGTCTAAACTCTCAAGCTGATTGACTAGATGCACCGACCTCAACAACCCTTGTTGATCTGTCAGTCTGTTCAACAGGTCTTATTGAACCCTCAGTATTCTCAGTCTCACTAGAAATCTCACGTAAAATAAGCTTACTTCGTGGCTTATGATCCCGGACGTTGTCTTCTTTCAAGAAGATAGCATTCGTTGAAACAAACACTTTGTTCTCACTCGGATCATAGAAATATCCATCCCTCGTTTCCCTAGGGTAGCCAACAAAGAGGCAAAATTTTGAACACGGTTTTAACTTCCTCGGGTTAGTGACAAGCACGTGTGTCGGACACCCCCAAATCCTAAAGTGGCGTAAACTACATTTACGACCTTTCCACAACTGAAAAAGTGTTTTAGAAACACTCTTCGAGGGAATGTTGTTCAGAATGTAGCATGCAGTCTCCACTACAAAACCCCAAAACGAGTCTGGAAGATGAGCATAACTCATGATAGACCAAACCATGTCCAACAAGATTCTGTTTCTCCTTTCTAATACACCATTCTGCTAAGGTGTACCTGGGGCCGAGAGTTGGGACGCAATCCCATGTTCTATCATATAGTTCTAGAATTAAAGGTCCATATACTTTCCACCACGATCAGATTGTAGTGATTTTATCTTCTTACCTAACAAGTTTTCAACTTCAGCCTTATACTCCTTGAACTTGTCAAGGGCTTCAGACTTATGTTGCATTAGGTAGAGATACCCGTACCTTGAATAATCATCTATGAAAGAGACGAAATATTCATACACATCTCGAGCCCTAACACTCATCGGACCACAAAGGTCATAATGTATAAACTCCAAGGCTTCCTTGGCTCAATAACCTTTTCCAGTAAAAGGTCATTTGGTCATCTTGCCTTCGAGGCATGATTCACACACCGGCAATGAGTTTTCTTCTAAACTCTTTATAAGTCCACTTTTCACCAACTGCTCAATCCTATTGAGGTGGATGTGACCTAACCTTAGATGTTGAAGATGGGTGTTTTCCTTTGGAGAAACCTTTGGTCTCTTAGCTGTTGTCGTTGTACTGAACATTTCAGTGTTAAACAAGGCTTTTATGATTAACAGCCTTAATACATATAAGCTATTTTCCATCGAACCAAAACCAATCTCCATTCCATTCTTGAAAAACACTTTATTCTCAGAAAAGGAGACGGTATACCCTTGTTCAATGAGACAAGAAACCAAGATTAAGTTCCTTTTAATATGAGGATCTACAAAGACATTATCTAGTAACAGATAATGTTTCTTATTCAAAAATAACTCCAGCTTGCCTACAGCAACAGCTGAAACAACTCACCAGTGCTGACTCAAAGAGTCATCTCTCCTTGTGGCAACATTCGTCAGGAACTGAATCCTTGGTAAGAGGAACTGTCATGGTTGGTAGTACCCGAATCAAAGATCCAGGTAGAATCATCATTCTCTACCAAACACGTCTCTAAGACCAATAAATCACATTTACTGCCTTTAGACATCCTTCGCTTTTGGAGAGTAGTAGGATCTGCATTAGAACCTAAATAAGCTCCAAGTTGTATTTTAGAGAACATTTCTCTTCTATGAACCTCAACAGAGTCAACAACAATTGCTTCCTCTTCCTGGAGTTTAACTTGGGAATTAACACTACTGGTTTTGTCATCCATCATTTTGTGCTCGAAAAGTAAGAACTGGCGTTCAAATAAATCTTGCAACGAGTCCACAATCTCACGTGAAATGACCATGTTCTCAACCCTTTTGGCCAAAACATCATGTATGCTAGCAAAAATGTGAAGTCAGGTCAATGAATTAGCCTTCATCCACAAACCATATGCATTGCGAACACTTCGAGACTTGAGGACACTCCTCAACCATGACAAATTTGAGGTAGTTTACCACTAAAAACGTTTTACAAGACTTTTTCCACTATATGTGATTGGTCAAATTAAAGGCTTTAAACAAAAATACTAACATGTTGCTGAAAACAATAACACATTGACCTACGCTAGGATTTAAGAAAATACCCGTTGAAAAAAACATACAACATCCACTAAGGTTTAGCAAAACTAACATGAATCCCGTGTGACATCTAGTTTCACAAAGATGCTTCAAAGGTTTAGGGCAAAAGCCGCCGAAGGGAGGTCAATTATCCCTCCTCCAAGTTGAGAAATTCTCAACCAGTCATTAATATGAGAACAACTCTTGCTCCTATAACGACTAGCCATCATTGATTTGGTCAAGAGATCATAACTTTCTTAACAATCTCCCATAATGCACAAAACCCATCCAAAGAGGGACGCACCTAAGGCGACACGAGGGAGTACAGAATGATCTCACAGTGTGAAACAATGACAGAGACCGTAGGACGTGTTGACACACACCCTTCACCTAGTTACTATAAACACTCTCGCTATCCACCTTGATATTGACTCATGCAAACACCATCCGAAGGGGGATGCTCCCAGGGCACCATGAGGCCAAGCATGAATCTCACGGCGTGAACATTCAGGGAGAAATATGAGTGGAATCATTAACATATCAGATACATCTCTTCCTCCCACTGAATATTTATAACATAGGGTTTAGTTTACTTAAAAAAAACACGGCTAAGGATTTTAACTAAGTGACTTTTTAGGTTTCCCCAAGAGTAACTTTTACCTTGGATAGTAGAAATAAGTTTTGATCATCATCCATTAAACTCTTTAACGGAGCCTTTGACCAACTATCGCATGCTTGTAGAAAATCTATCTGATTCACGTTTCTAGGTAGGTTCCCAGGTAGGGGTGTTCCATTTCTATTAGCTTAAGTACTCCAGCCTAGACAGAACCCACCTTAGAAAAAAGGTCCCTTATAGAAAGATTTACTAGAATGTTAATCTTTTATGCCAATCAATTTAATCCTATTAAACCGATTTAAAATGATTAAACTAGGTTACTAATCCCATTAGAACCTTTGAACTTAGGTCTATCTCAATCCAATTTTAAAACCCTTTTAAAAACATGACTTCACCCTAAGTCCACATGAAACTCTTTCTTATCGATTTTAGTTCTAATTTCCTTTATAATGCTTATAAACGAAAACAACCAAAACCAACCACAACGCTAAGCTAACACATACGAGGCATTCATAACTTTTACAAATAGCCTAAGTGTCATGCTTCATGCATTTTTCATTCATTGCTACCTTTTTATATAACACTTATACAAACAAGCAACGAATCAAAAAAATATGCTTCTATACACCTTTATACTATAACGCTTATAATATAAGATGATGCATGATAATGCTCACTGCATGAATAAATAACTCTTATATTTCATGATGCATGCACATGCTTTCTTGTAATTTCTTCGTACAATATTATAACACTTATAATACATGATGCATGAATGATGGCACAACCTAAGGTGAGTTTTTAAAACTATATTCAAACACTTTGCCATATAAACACCATACATCACATGTATAATTAACAAAGTTTATGAATCGGAAAAAATTACCTCAAATCCTCAAAACTAAAGCCAACTATTACAAAACAAAGAGTCTCCGGTTCAAACAGGCGAACGAGGTCTTGAACCGTCCGAGTGAAGCAACGCATCTCCACTGATCATGTACTAAACTCCCCGCAATCGTTTACACAAAAGAATACCCTTTGCTCAATCGTTTACACAAAAGAATACCCTTTGCTCAATCGTTTACCTACGCTTCCAGAGCTAAACAATCGTTTAGCAACGATCGTGTACCTTTTACTATGCCATAAAGCATGAGGTATGCGATCGTGCAACGCGCTTCGCGTAACAAAAACTCTATACGATCGTCTAAACGACAACGATGCATGAAGCACGATCGTCTAAACGACTCATCACAATCATCTGAGAATCACATCTCCATGCTTTGAAACTTCATCACGAACGACTCGACTACCTCAAACACTTTGAATTACAGACTCAATAGCATGTTAATTATGCCCAAAAACACAAGGGACCTTACAAATTAACATTTTGTAATTTAAGGAAATCTTTAAACAAAGGCAATTAAACCCGTAAACATTCATCAACGCCATCCACAAACGCATTAAAAAATTAAACGCAATGCAGAAAACCCACCATGACTGTAAAAAAAGTTCAAAACAGAAGTGAAATTTGGAATATCAGAACAACCTAGCTCTAATACCAATTGAAGGAAATTGAACATAAGGATTTCCATGAGCAGCAGAAGGATCGTTCCAAATTTCAATCGTATTCAAACATTAACAATTACAATACACAAATGGAAACATACGGTTATGCATAAAGAAAAATTACATGCTTTACTAAACGAACAAGGGAAGAATTCACATACCTTTGAAGACTCATCTTCAACACCCTTGATCACGGATGCTCGAACAGACTCCAAGACTGCAACTCACGAACGCTCATCCACTTCGACCACTATACTACACGATCAACACGACCACGAACACAACGATCACCAAGGTCACGAACACAGAGAACGCATCGAATGGCCTCCACAAAACCTCGACTAGTGTCGAGTTGAGTATGACACCACCATAAATGTTACCTTGGTATTCTCGGTGTGAGAATCAAGAGTTTGTGCTCTGTGTGGACTTGGTTAGAGGATGAGACTGGAGGAGAACAATCGTTTAAACGATTGAGCAAGTGGGAGATGTCAAAGCCTATCATATAGGATGATGCCCAATCATTTAACAAACACTATGAGATCGTTTAGCTAAAGTTGTACGATCGTTTAGCTCATCGGCCAGCTAAGTGTCTATCGTATAGACACACTCCATGATCGTCTATTCTCTCCAAGCTGTTGTTTAGTAAATCGTATTTACTTGATAACCTTTCTGTGAGAACTTTTCGAGAGTGGAATTATCAATTCAACAACTACTAAAATAAGGAAAAACATTTTTCCTTTTATCTCACGGTTACCATGAAACCACCAATAACCTCCCACTCAGTTGGTTATTAGAGAAAAAGAAATAATTATCTAATAATTAATATTATTATAAATATATATGATAACCCATTTACCATACTATATTTATAACCTATAGTTTTAATATTTCATCTTATGAAACATATAAACCATAGCTCTTTTTCTATTCCATGGCACTTAATGTAAATTTCATTTACATTAAACCTCCATTAGATGTATCTCATACACCATACCGATCATATCATATATAATCGAATTACCACTTGTCAATTTAAACATTTCAAATCAACACCAAAAACTGATTCTCAACTTGAATCCATTGAGCTACCGAGGGGACCTTATGGACCTGTAGCTCGAAGCTCCAACGATACGTGAATAACTGACTAAACTCTTTAGTCGCAGAATCTACCTTCCGTTAACTGCCAGGCACTCCACTAAAGACCGACAGTTGAACTCTTCTTACTTGATATATTATGTGTCCATCTTAACCAATCAACAATGCGATAACCATTCCCAATAGCTAAGAAAGGGCGTCCAAGGATAATTGGAACTTCCCTATCCGCATCATAATCCAAGATAATAAAGTCTACTAGGAATATGAGATTGTCGACCTTCACCAAAACACTTCAATCTTCCCTTCCGGATACTTAATTTTCCTATCAGCGAGCTAAAGTGTGACAGAAGTAGGTTATGCTTGGCCAATCCCCAATTTCTTAAAAATTGATAGTGGCATGAGATTAATGCTCGCTCCTGGATCGAACAACGCCTGACCCACATCTAATCCTCCTATCGAACAAGGAACTGTGAAGCTCCCTGGGTCCTTCTGCTTCTTTGGCAGATTTTTGCTTACTAACGCATTACATTTCTGCATTAGCGCTATCACTTCTTTCTCACTGGCTCTTCTCTTCTTCGTCAAAATGTCCTTCAAAAACTTTACATATGTTGCCATCTACTCCAAAGCTTCTATAAGTGGAATGTTGATGTGCAGCTGCTTTAGGAGCTCAAGAAAGCGCTTGAATTGATGTTCATCATTTTTCTTCATCAGATGCCTAGGGAATGGTACGTTCAGCGGCACCTCTTGCTTTATTGCGTTAGACGTACTGGTTTTCGAATGGCTTGTATTCTCGGGCGTTCTTTCTTCCTGATCCGTTGAACATGTAATGCGTTCTTTCGAAGGACTACTATTTATTGGATTCATCTTCCTATCTTCAAGAGCTCTTCCATTCCGCAATGTCACCGCATGACAATGCTCTTTCCCATTATTGTTCCCAGGTGTCTCGATATTGCTAGGTAGAACTCCAGGCTGCCTTTTTTTCAACTTGCTTGCTATCTGCCCTACCTGGATTTCCAAGTTTCTGATTAATGACGTCTGGCTTTCCAGGAACGCGTCGTTCTAGGCTATGTATTCCTTCAATAGGTTCTCAAGTAGAGATCCTGAGCTCGATGCCTGTCCACCTCTATTGAAGGGCTATTGATGGTGCTGATGCGTTTGTTGAAAGACAGGCAGCGGTCCATTCCTTTGCTGATGGTTCACCCCTGGGTGGTGCTCCTACTGATTTCCTCTTGTCCAAGAAAAATTTGGATGGTTTCTCCATCCAGGGTTATTAGAGAATGGGTTGTTTTTTATGAAACATACTGACTGAGGGTTTTGAGGGTACTCAGCATATGAGTGAAGATCTCCGCATCCCACACAGGTAACCAACCAAACGCCTCCAACTGAATCACCTTCTGCTGGTTTGATGCGTTACCTAACGTTATGTTCTGCAGAAGGCTAGTCATCGTAGCCACTTGAACAAAAAGTGTGGCTATTGCGTTGGCATCAACAGAATTAACATTCTGAGATGTCCTTCTCCTGTCATTTCTTCCATCATATGTATCATCCACCCATTCCATATTGTGTTTAGCAATGCGATCTAGTATTTCTTTAGCCTCAGTATAGGATTTATCCATGAGTCCACTAGTCGTTGCTGCGTCTGCTGCCATCTGTGACGCTTTTTTCAGTACTCCATAAAATGTCTCCATCTAAATAGTCAATGGTAGTCCGTGGTTTGGATAATTTTTTACCAAGCCCTTAAAGCGCTCCCATGCAGTGCTTAAGGTCTCAGCATCTTCCGGTTCAAAGTTCATAATTTCTCGATGCTTCCTCGCATTGGTGGTAGGTGGGAAGTATTTCTACATAAATTTTTCCACCAACTTTTCCCAGGTGGTGATTTCCCCTGGCTCTAGTGAACTCACCCATTTCTTTGCGTCGTCTTGCAAAGAATAAGGAAACAAGGACAGCTTGATCGCCTTTGGGGTGATTCCAGGAATTACACTTTTCCAAGAAACGCTTCATATGGCCATGAGGATCTTCACCACGACCACCCCCAAACTGCCCAGTAGTCTGGAGCATATGGAGCATATCATATTTCATTTCAATCCTGGTTCCATTCGGCGTTGGGTATATGATTCCTGGAGAGAAATCATATAGTACAAAGGACGTGTATTCCCTCATAGGACGCGTGCTGTTATTTGCCATCAGGATCGAATTCTGTACAGCATGAGCCAGTAGCTGAGCTAATTGCTGATTTGGTTCTCTTCCGCCATTGCTCGTTGTCTGTTTTGTTGTCTGAGTAATTGCTCCCACAACCTTCGATGACGGTTGGATCTGTTCCTACGTCGGAAGGTCCTTTCAATCTTGGGGTCGTATCTGAATTCACGGGTGCTCTCCCTGTTCATAAACATTCACAAGCCTAGGTGTAGCTTGTAATACTCATTGACTGAAGTGTCCCTACAATAGATACAAACGAAATTTCAAGTTCTTGTTACTGAATCCTTAGCAACGACGCCAAAAACTTATTCGTTGCTTCGTGAGATGCTTTAGGAGTGTATTATGTAAAATAAATTGGAGAAATAAATTCTAAGTATAAGTGATGTGTTTATACTTTGATGTGTTTAAGTAAATGTAACGTGTTGAGGCATTGATAATATGCACAGAACGCACACGACTCCTCTTAATGACGTTCAAGTTTTCCTAAACCCGATCCAAGTATAAATCTAATTTAGGTTCCTGGCAAGTCCAAGGTCGATCTCAGGGATTCAATTTAACCAAACGCATACTTTGCGTTGTATCTATTATAGGGGTTTCCTAAATGAATGTACGAAATGTATTATTTACACTAACATGTTGTGCCTGTGCAAGAAGATACAAAAGAGTTGAGTGGTGAATGATGGGTTATGTGAAAATGGAATTCAAGGTAGGTGGACGTGTCGAACCAAGATGAATGTACATAACTTAGATGTAATATGGATGAGATGGGATGATTTGCTTATCTTTTTGTTTATACGTTAGACCTTATTCAACACTTCTCAATGTGAATAACATACAAAGCCTATCTCTAGGGTGCATACGTCTAACACAGCAAGAAACACGGGTAAGTCTATCTCTAGCTGTACTAAGCATTCTACTTGATGTAGCTTAGTTATTCTTTCGAACAATCTAAGTTAAAGATGCTTTTACCAAGTTGTCAAGTTGGTTTGGGCATTAGAATAGAATTGTGCATAAAGTATTAATGTGTTCAACATAAACAAGAGATAAACAAGAGCAAGTATGAAGGATCAAATATATGAATTTTATAAAGAAACAAGGAGTCTTTACAAACACAATATTCAATCGAATGGAATGAAAATGATAAATAAGAGGGAAACTGAATCAAGCCAAAGAATATAATCTCTTGTAGTTCTTTGGCTCAATCTCGTTGTGTACAATCACTTGTATAAGCAGTGGACAAAGTATCTTTCTCAAGTGTAACTTCCTCCACTCCCTGACCGGCGGTGGTGGTTCTTCTCAACCCTTTTGATCGTCTCACACCACGACACAGCTTCTACAGACTAAGGCTATAACTACAATTTGAGAGAAGGGTCTTAATAATGTCTGAACTTTTTAACTCTGAAGGGACTTCATCTATTTATAGGCATTGGTCGCGTCCACTTGGTGAATGGGCAGCATTAAAGTCCATGCCCTGGTCAGCATTAAACTCCATACCCTGGTCAGCAGCCTGACTCTTAGAAGCTTTTCAGACGCCGCCTGCTGCTTGGTAGCTTTTCAGACGCTGCTTGCTGCAGGTGCCCATACTTGCAAGTGGTGATGTGACACAATCAGCCTAGAGCAATGAATCTTCTCTGCATTGAACTCCCTCCAACGCATGGCTTATGCGTTAGCGTGTTTCCTGCGGCACTTGTCTAATGCGTTAATATTAATTCTTGCGTTGAAATTCGCAGAACAATGCGTTAGTACCGTGATATTTAGTAATAAAATTTCTTTTGCATGAAATTGCTGATGTTTAAATAAATCCATGTGTTTCTACTAAAAATGAGGAGAGTTTTATCATTAAAAACCTTAATTGTTCTAACTTAAGAGCAATAATAACTTGTATTTTTACAAGTTATCAACCACCCCCAAATTTAAACAATGTTTGTCCTCAATGTTCGATCTGATAAAAGAAGCAGCTGACAATGCTCTATCAATGTTTGAATTCGCTTTCTTTGTTAATGAGTTTAGCCCAATAGAATTAACACCAGATACAAATTTAGAACAAAATTCTATAGTCTCTTCAACAATATAATTTTCTCCAACACATCCTTTTGGTCGATTTCTATTTTGTACATAAGTTTTCAACACTTTCATGTATCGTTCAAAAGGATACATCCACCTCAAATAAACAGGTCCACAAAACTCAACTTCTCTTACGAGATGCACTACAAGGTGTACCATTATTATGAAGAATGATGGAGGAAAATACTTCTCTAAGAGGCATAGAGTGACAACAATATCCTCTTGCATACCCTTTAACTAAGATGAATCGATCGCCTTGCAACATATAGCATTAAAGAAAAAGCATAGGCAAGTAATTGCAAGTCTTACATGTTTGGGTAAAATATCACGAATGGCTATCGATAATAATTGTTGCATAAGAACGTGATGGTCATGCGACTTAAGTCTGTAAAGTTTCAAATCTGTGAGCGACACTAAACTTTGAATGTTTGATGAATAGCCTTCAGGTACTTTAATTTCTAATAGTACCTTACAAAAGCTCAATTTCTCAGCTCGTGTTAATGTATAACATGCGGGAGGTAAAAAAACTTTTTTCTCTCCTACTTGAGGGGCTAACTCTGATCTAATGTTCAACTCCACCAAATCTAATCGAGTATTTATTCCATTTTTTGTACCAGGAATATCAAGCAATGTGCCAATAAGATTTGCACATACATTCTTGTCAATGTGCATCACGTCTAAACAATGTCGCACGTCAAGATACTTCCAATATTCTAACTCGAAAAGAATAGATTTTTTCTTCCAATAAGTTGAAGTGTTATCTCCACTGTTCTTTTCTTTGATACTTTTCTTACCAAATGAATATTGATACTTACTTGTTTCTACAAGAATTTCTTCCCCACTCAATGGTTCTGGACCAAATTCTAATTCTTGTGCACCTAAGCTTTCTTTTGTTCCTATATGGATGATGGTGGGGTAGAAACTTGCGATGCCCGAGATATGCCATCCTCTTCCCTTTTGGTAAATAAATGGATGAAGTATTCTCTCCACAAATTGGACATGCATGATATCCTTTAACCGTACAACCACACAAGTTACCATACATAGGAAAATCATTAATGGTCCATAATAAAATGGCTTTAAGCATGAAACGTTGTTCTTCATATGCATCGTAACATTCTACCCCATCTTTTCAAAGTTTTTTCAAGTCATCTACTAACGGAGCTAAATAAACATCTATGTAATTTCCCGGTTGTTTAGGACCAGATATCAGTGTAGTCAACATAAAAAATTTTCACTTCATGCAGAACCATAGAGGTAGATTATACGTCACTAACATCACTGCCCAACAACTATATCTACTACTCAAATCTCCATGTGGATTTACCCCATCTGTTAAAAGAGCAAAACGAAGATTTCTAGGTTCTGACCCAAGCTCTGGCCACAAATTGTCTATTTTTTTCCACGATAAGGCATCTTTGGGATGTTTTAATAAACCATCTGTTTCTTTCTTTTACGAATGCCACGTGAATAAACTTGCTGTCTCTTTACTTCGAAACATTCTTTCAAATCTTGGAATTGGGGGGAAATACCACATGGCTTTTTCTGGGATATTCTTAGCCTTTCCGTTTAAATTTTTTTTAAGCTTCCATCTTGACGTACCACAAATGGGGCATACATTTGCATTAGAGAGTACTTTTCTAAACAAGCAACAATCATTTCTACATGCATGAATATTCTCGTACTTCATTCCAAGAGTACCCAACATCTTTTTTGCTTCATAAGTAGAAGTTGGAATTTCATTAGGACTAGGTAATATGTCATGAATTAATTCCAATAACTCAGTGAAACTCTTATCGCTCCATTCAAATTTAGCTTTTAAATTATATAACTTTTACCAATGTAGATATTTTGGAAAAAGTTTTACAATTTGGGTACAATGGTTTCTTCGCATCATCTAATAATTCTTCAAAATTATCGATTTTCCACTAAAATAGTTATTGTATGCAGCCTCAAACATTCCAATTGTGTCATCAACATCAACATCATCCTCATCAGCTTCGTCTCTTTCACTAGTAGACACATTTTCATTGTTCCTCTTAATCGGTAATGATTCACCATGAAAAATCCATGCTGATAACTTTGATCTATACCATTAAAAAATAAGTGTTCTCTTATTTTGTTTAGATCTAGAGTCTTTGCATTAGCACACTTCAAACATGGACAACTCATGACATTCGATATATTTGAATGTTGTAAACCATTTTTAATAAACACCTTAACCCCTAAACCATACTCAGCTGACATTCTATTCATTTTCATCTATGACTTATCCATGATTGTAAAATATGCAACTTAAACTACAAAAAAAAAAAAAAAAAAAAAACAATAACAAGGGAAAATTTAAAACCATAAAATTATGATTGAAAAATATGAAACTTCAACAAATTTAGAACAACTAGACCTTTAAGATAAGCATCTTATAAATATTACCTTGTCCTTATTATTAATGTTGTTATGAAGTCATTTATGTGTTGGGTGCACCTTCTCCACTTGTCAACCTTCTTAAAATACGTCCAATGCAATCTTCCTATCTTCCTTCCAAATCCCCAAGAATCAAAATTAAACTTGTAATCCACCTTTAGGAAAAGTTACAAGTAGGTGGATAAAATAATCCATGTTTTTAGACAATTAAACTTGTAATCCAGAGACGAAATGTAAACTTAAATAACAATAAATAAAAGTTATACGTGATAAATTTTCACATCTCCCTTGACCATGAGATTTAAATTTTCACATCTACGTGATAAACTTAAATAACAATAAATAAAAGTTATACAAATATAGAGATGAAATGTAACAAATGAAAATAATGGGAGAAGCTAAACATCAGTTGCTATGGAGAAGCCTGTGAAAACATGGAGAAGCTAAACCACATTGCAACATAAGCTAAACATGGAGAAATGTAACAAATACAGAGTTGGAAGGGAACTACAATTTTTTTCCCAAGATTTCTGAAGAAGATAAACATAAGTTAAACAACAGAAAATTTCAGCTAAACTCAAACATACCTGCGATGGAGAAGCTAAACCCAACAAAAGGAAAACGAAAAGTGAGAGGAAATTTTGTGAATAAAACCCAACGAAAAGCTAAACCCTCCGATGATCGCCCGATGAAGACACCTCAGCTGAAGGCAAACGGCCGACCAGCAGCTACTAAGAGAGGAAATTTTAGGGCACGAGGGAGCTTCGAGCGCGCATAAAAAAAATTTAGGGTCCAAAATGTCAAATGACCCTTTTTAAAAAATAATGTCAATTGGCCTTCTGCTTACGTCATCACGGGTATAGATGAGCGAGAGCGAGAGCGAGATGAGCAAGATGAGCGAGATACGCGAGATGAGCGAGATGTGCGAGATGAGTGAGATGAGCGACACTTTTATAGTATATTTTGTTAGCAAGATGAGCGAGACTTTTGCATTTATTAAAAAATTCAATCAGTAAACTCCTTCAGAAGAAAAAAAATGTAAAAAAAACATTCTGATTAAATCTCGCTAGAATGGCTATCGCTGGCATCGCTCTCGCTAGAATGGCTCTCGCTGGTGTTGCTCTCTCTCATAATCTCGCTCCCCCGGTGTCGCTCTCTCCCACAATCTCCCTCTCCTCGATGTCGCTCTCTCTCACAATCTCGCTCTCTCTGGTGTTGCTCTCCCTTATCTCCCTCACATTCTCTCTTTTTACTCGTCTTCAACCACATAACACACCGCTCTCGCTAGAATGGATCTCGCTAATGTCGCTCTCTCTCACAATCTCGCTCTTGAAACATGTAAGTTCAAAGTTCAAACTTTAAACTTTGAACATACATGTTCTGATAAAATTCTGATACTGATAAGAGTAGTAGCAGAAAACATCCAAGACCAATTATACAGTGAATTTTTTTATAGAACGCATACTTGAAACAAAATGGATAACAAACAAAGAGTATACAATGAATAAAATAATGAGAGGCCTTCAATGTCGGTTTTAAACCGACATTGAAGATCCATTGTTTTCAACTGACATAATACATCCAATAATGTTATTTTCAACCGACATTGAAGGCCAAATTTCTTCTTGTGAAATTAACCCAACACCCAAAATTCTACTACGTTGGCGCATCGTCTCTGCGTTCTTCCTCATGGTTTTCATCCATGAAGTGTAAGGGATTCCTAAGATGAGCAGGTAGTGGAGGCAAAGCAAACATTCTAACCAAGACCTGATTGATGTATTGCATTGTGTAAACAAACTGGTCTTACATGCGTCTTGTTTGTTGCCTTAAATAATCCCTTAGTACCTGATTCTGTTGTTGGAGATCTTCTATAGATGCGGCCAATGGTCTGAGTTGATCACTAATAAACGTTTTCAACTGTTCCAAATCTATGCTATGTTGAGGTGCTGGTTCATCTCTTCCAACTGGGTCTTCAAAAGTTGCTTCGTTGCTAGACTCTAACCCAGTTGGCTCAAAAATTACTAGAGGCGACACGAAGTTGGGAATTGGACTTGTTTGGGGCGAAGGAAGAGAGTAAGGGATGTCCTGATCCATAAATGTTGTTTCTTGGTGCATCTGATCAGGACACCCTTCTGGTGGGGCTAAAGGTGAGTTATGGGTAAAATCAAGGGCTGGTTGAGCTTCTTCAGCCAAAACTTTAGGCTCAGCTTCATGTACTTCATGCTCTAAAGCTTCATTGCTATGTTCAACTATCAGGACACGTCTTCTTTTGGGGGCGTGTTTTGATGGTCGAGGCCTGGGTGCCACTTCTTTAGCAGGTAAGGTAGGTTGATGTAGTAAGCCATGAAGTAGGCACCTTACTAACTTTATGTCTATTAAGCCATCGACATCTTCATAATCATCCCCCAGAGGGATGCCCCCGCGTTCGCATAATGCACAGATCAGCCAAGGAAAATAGAGTTGCCCTCGTGGCTTAGTCTTAATAGCTTTGATCCGATCCCTTATGATTCTTCCATTGTCCAGAGGGATGAACTGCATTATGCAATATGTAGCCAGGATGCGCTCTTTTGATAACGTCTCATCATGCGTTGTAGGCATGATGCTGCGTTTGATCAAGTAATACCACATATTCACGTTTGGAGTTAGATTCCGGGAAGCCAACATTTTTTACCCATTTCTTGATGTTTTCCATTTGCTTCCACGCTTGGCTACTGTCCTTAACACATCTTCCAACTGTCTTGGTGTAGGCTTCTCTAATATGCGATTCCTTTTCGCGTCTGGGGTACTGTAGATGTTGAACACTTCGTTTATTTTATCGGCTGAGAAGCGTACTAAATCCCCTTCAACAAAGGCAGTGTTCTTTTCCATGTCGAACTTACTATTGTAGAATGTGCAAACGAGGTTAGGCCAGATTCGAGTGTGCCCAATGCATAATTGGTTCCACCGCAACGCGTTAATTGTCTCTGTTATGTAGATCGACAGTGGGTGGCGTTCAGGGAAGAAGCCCTTTTCCACAAGTATATCACTAAACTGGTGCTTTCTTCCCGAAGTCTTCTTAGGTAACACCTCTATTACCTTACGTTTCCCCACTGCATATTTTTTTTGCTTCCCTCACCAGTTCTCTTAGTTCATTCTCCAATTCCTTTTGGAGATCAGTCTTCTTTCGCCCTTGTCTTGCAGGCTCGTAACTTTCTAACTCTTGCTCCAATACGTTGTGACTTGAGCTATTTTCATGCGTCACACCCTCAGGCCCGGATGCAGCTTGCTCTTCTTCTTCTTCCTCCAATATCAATCTTCTATTTCTCGATACTCTTTTTGATTTTAAAGGCCCTTCATTCGCGTCAGGCGGGCGTGGCTGAGACGCGTCGGGGCCAACTCTGCCTTCTTTGCTTTCTTCTTCGCTTTCTTCATTTTTCAGTTCCTCTTCAAGCATCATCGCATATCGCTCTACTTCATCCAACTCAAGTGATTCCTTAGGTGGATCTGAACGCATCACTTGTCCTTTCTCTTGCCCTTGATTTAGGGATGCCAAAATTGCACCAAAGACCTCTTGCTCATCGAGTCGCGCCAGCTCTATCAACTCTTCAAGATTTCGCTCTAACACAGGACTGTCAAAGGGTGGTATGGGTGGAGTGAATGGAGGGGTGCCCACTGGGGTGTGAGGCATCCCAGGAGAAGATATGAGGATGGGTGAAGGAGATGGTTGTCTCGATGCGTCTGATTCGACGGGATAGATGGTGGCCAAGGGTTCAATGGAGAGTGGAGGTGGTGGACGCATCGTTGGTGATGGTGTGTTGTGGGCGTAGGATGGGAGAGGGTCGTGTGTTGCACCCACCAAAGTGATGTTAGGGATAATTGGTGGTGGGGCAGGCTTGGTATAGGGCTTGGATGCGACCGTAGATGACAGACGCGTCCTACGTTTTGCTGGTGTCTTAGCCCTTGGCTTGGGGACAGATTTAGGTTTTTGAGGGGTTTTGGCTTTAGGTTGAGAGGTTTTGGCCGGAGGGTTAACGGTGGTTTTGGAGGTTTTGGCAAGGGTTTTCGTGGGGGCTAAGGATGGTTTCGAAATGGTAGGTCGCTGGGAAAAAGTAGCGCTTCCGTGTGAGGGTTTCATTTGGGTGAGGGTTGTGGATGTTTTCCTAAGGTTTGATGGGAGTGAAATCGATACAGAAGCATAGGAGAAGGAGCTTACCGGAGAGTCATTGCCAAAGCTGATACTCTGATTCTGGCTATTTGAAGCGGACAACATGGTGGCCAAAAAAGCTCGAGCATTGAGAGAGACGGAGAGGTTCGGCTGGTTTTTCTTTTCTTTTCTTTTTTTTTTTGTTTCAGAAAGTTCGAAGGCAAGATGAAGAAGAAGAAGAAGAAGATGATTTGAATTGTGGGGGTCTTTTATAGGCTGAGACGCAATCGTGCTGACGTCTATAATAAATGTGGAGTTGAAGGGTCGCCTCGTTTATCTAAATACTCGAGTGTTGTGTTCTCGAGACGCGTCCCTTCAACTGGCCCATGCATTGGACTTGCATCTAACATGTCCGTTTTTCAAATTTGATTGTACACAACTTTTAAAAGAAAAACAAACAAGTTTTCGACTTTTGTAGCAGCAAAACAATCAATCTAAAACCATTCAAACAACTTAAATCAAAAAATTCAAACACATCATCAAATACAAAATGCAAAAAGACAAGGGTGAGAGAGGCATCCCTGGAATATATGGCGTTGCAAACGCAGGGAAGCCTCGACGTGAGCTTCAACTGGCTTTGCGTAACGCGAGAGATGACTTCTGGCATTCCAATCCGTCTTCAAAGTAAGGCTTAACTCTTTGGTCGTTTACCTTGAATGCATTGGTGCCATCTTCTCACGTTATTTCCACAGTTCCATATGGGAAGATTGCTTTAATAATAAAAGGTCTGGACCACTTGGATTTCAGCTTTCCTGGAAACAAACACAGACGTAAGTTGAACAATAAAACTTTTTGACCAACAACAAGTTCTTTCTTACTGATGTGTTGATCATGCCAACGCTTTGTCTTTTCCTTGTACAGCTTGTTGTTTTCATATGCGTTCAATCGCCATTCCTCGAGCTCGTTGAGCTGAAGTTTGTGTTGAACGCCGCAACATCCAAGTTCATGTTCAACTTCTTCACTGCCCAAAATTCCTTGTGCTTCAACTCTACAGGTAAATGACAGGCTTTTCCAAATACTAGAGAGTAAGGAGACATACCTATAAGAGTTTTGTATGCAGTCCTGTAGGCCCAGAGTGCCTCATCCAGCCTCTGCGCTCAATCTTTCCGCGTTGCATTGATGACCTTTTCCAAAATGGACTTGATTTATTGATTTGACACTTCCGCTTGACCGTTTGTCTGAGGGTGGTAGGCAGTAGCAATCTAGTGCCTAACATTATATTTTGCAAGTGCGTACCTTCGTCGCTTATTAGGGCTCTTGGAGTTCGGTAGCGTGTAAAGATATTCCTGGTAAGAAACTTAGATACAGTAGACGTATCATTTCTGGCACAGGCCACTACTTCTACCCACTTAGATACATAATCTACTACTAACAGGATGTACTGTTGACCATAAGATAGGGGAAAAGGACCAATAAAATCTATGCCTCAAACATCAAACAACTTCACTTCGAGAATATTATACAAGGGCATTGCGTCCCTTGAGGAAATATTCCTGGTGCGTTGGCAGGGGTCACATTTTTTAACAAACTCCCTTGCGTCTTTAAAGAGAGTCGGCTAAAAGTATCCGCTTTGAAGAACTTTTGCTGCGATCCTTTGCCCACCAAAATGCCCTCCGTAAGGAGAGTTATGACACTCGGCTAGGATGCGTTGTGTCTCCTCCTCTGGAAGGCATCGACGCATTATGGAGTCTGGGCCTTGTTTATATAGAAACGATTCATCCCAGAAATAAAACTTGCTGTCATGAATTAATCGTTTCTTCTGCTAAGAGTTAAAGTTCCCAAGGAATTTCTTTGTGGTTAAGTAATTGACTATATCCACATACAAGGTTCCCTGCCTTCAACTCTAAACAGGCTTTCATCAGGAAATGCATCCTTGATTTCACTTTCTTGGGCTTGCATTTCTTGATTTTCTAGCTTGGACAGGTGGTCAGCCAGCTGATTTTCTATTCCCTTTCTGTCTTGGATATCAATGTCAAACTCCTGTAGTAGTAGCACCTATCTTATCAATCTTGGATTTACGTCCTTTTTGCTCATCAAGAACTTGATGGCTGAGTGGTCAGTGTATATGGTGGCTGATGCACCAACTAAGTAAGATCGAAAATTTTCAATATAAAACACCATAGCCAACATCTCTTTTTCAGTAGTGGTATAATGTTCCTGAGGGTCATTTAATGTTTTGGATGCGTAGAAGATGGGATGTATCAAGTTACCTCTCTTTTGTCCTAACATAGTTCCCACTACTACATCACTCGCGTCGCACATAAGAATAAAGCGTTGTGTCCAGTCCGGTGCTATCAGTACTGAGGCTATCGTCAATGCATAGTTCAAAGTTTCAAATGCATCAATGCAGTCTTCGTTAAAGTCATAGGGTCGATTCACCTTTAGTATTGCGCTCAAAGGTCGCGCAATCTGAGAGAACCCTCTACGAACAGTCTATAGAAGCCGACATACCCTAGAAAACTTCGTAGCGTTTTAACATTTACTGGTGGTGGAAGTTTTGCTATGACATCAATTTTGGCTTCATCTATTTCCAAGCCAGCCTTAGATACTTTATGCCCCAAGACAATTCCTTCAATCACCATGAAATGACATTTCTCCCAATTCAGTACAAAGTTTGTCTCCTCGCATCGAGCGAGGACGGCCTCTAAATTATCTAGGCATGACTGGAATGAGTCTCCAAAGACTGAAAAATCGTCCATGAAGACTTCAACAATCTTTTCCAGGAAGTCAGAGAAGATGGCCACCATACATCGTTGAAATGTCCCCAGTGCGTTGCACAGCCCAAAGGGCATGCGTCTGAATGCGAAAGTGCCAAAGGGACAAGTGAACGTGGTCTTCTCCTGATCTTCTAGATCTATCAAAATCTGGTTGTAACCAGAATAACAATCGAGAAAGCAATAAATTTCTTTACCTGCAAGTCTATCAAGCATCTGATCGATGAAAGAAAGAAGGAAGTGGTTCTTTTTAGTTGATGCGTTGAGTTTCCAGTAATCCATACAGATTCGCCATCCCGTGACAGTTCTTGAGGGTATGAGTTCATTATTACTGTTGACTATCACGATCATTCCCCCTTTTTTGGGAACGCATTGAACTGGACTTACCCAACTACTGTCGGGTATCGGATAAATAACTCTCGCGTCCAACCATTTTAAAATCTTCTACTTGACCACTTCTTTCATTATGGGGTTCAACCATCTTTGAGGCTTGATTGACCCCGACTTCCCTTCTTCTAGCCTAATCTTGTTCATATAATAGAATGGACTTATCCCATGGATATCTGCAAGCGTCCACCCTATTGCACGCTTATGCTTTTTCAGCATCTGCAAGAGGGATTCCTCATTAGACTCTATGAAATTAGCGAAAATTATTACAGGTAATGTGTTGTTGGTTCCAAGGAATGCGTATTTCAAGTGTCCAAGCAACTGTTTCAACTCGAGTTATGGTGGTTGTTCAAGTGATGGATGCATTGGTTTTGTCTGCTGCTCATTTAGACTTGACGGCTCTGCTTCCTTCAGGGTCTCCTCCAACGCAAGGACCTCACATACATGAGTCTCTTCTTCAGGCAACTCAATATTGTTTAGTTGACAATCATCACTGTCTGAGAATTTTAATGCGTTGAGCACATTAAACTTCACCTCTTCATTGTCCACGTGCATAGTTAGCTCACCTTTATGCACGTCAATCAAAACTTTCCCAGTAGCTAAGAAAAGGCATCCAAGGATAATTGGAACTTCCCTATCCGCTTCATAATCCAGATAATAAAGTCTGTTGGGAATATAAGATTGTCGACCTTCACCAAAACATCTTCAATCTTCCCTTCTGGGTACTTAATTGTCCTGTCAGCGAGCTGAAGTGTGACAGACGTAGGTTGTGCTTCGCCAATCCCCAATTTCTTAAAAATTGAAAGTGGCATGAGATTAATGCTCGCTTGAACAACGCCTGACCCACATCTAATCCTCCTATCGAACAAGGAACTGTGAAGCTCCCTGGGTCCTTCTGCGTCTTTGGCAGATTGTTGCTTACTAACGCGTTACATTCCTGCGTTAGCGCTATCACTTCTTTCTCACTGGCTCTTCTCTTCTTCGTCAAAATGTCCTTCAAAAACTTTACATATGTTGCTATCTGCTCCAAAGCTTCTATAAGTGGAATGTTGATGTGCAGCTACTTTAGGAGCTCAAGAAAGCACTTGAATTGATGTTCATCATTCTTCTTCATTAGATGCCTGGGGAATGGTGCGTTCAGTGGCACCTCTTGCTTTCTTGTGTTAGACGTACTGGTTTCCAAATGGCTTGTATTCTCGGGCGTTCTTTCTTCCTGATCCGTTGAATGTGTAATGCGTTCTTTCAAAGGACTATTACTTTTTGGATTCATCTTTCTGTCTTAGAGAGCTCATCCACTCCGTAATGTCACCGCGTGACATTGCTCTTTCCCATTATTATTCTCAGGTGTTTCGGTATTGCTAAGTAAAACTCCAGGCTGCCTTTTTTCAACTCGCTTGCTATCTGCTCTATCTGAATTTCCATGTTTCTGATTGATGACGCCTGGCTTCTCAGCAACGCATCATTCTGGGCTATGTATTCCTTCAATAGGTTCTCAAGAGGAGATCTTGAGCTCGACCCCTGTCCACCTCTATTAAAGGGCTATTGATGTTGTTGATGCATTTGTTGAAAGGTAGGCGGTGGTCCATTCCATTGCTAATGGTTCGCCCATGGGTGGAGCTCCTATTGATTTCCTCCTGTCCAAGAAAAATTTGGATGGTTTCTCCATCCAGGGTTATAAGAATTAGAGAATGGGTTGTTTTTTATGAAACATCTGACTAAGGGTTTTGAGGCCACTCAGCATATGAGTGAAGATCTCCGCATCCCACACAGGTAACCATGGGTTGCCCAAACGCCTCCACCTAATTCACCATCTGCTGGTTTGATGTGTTACCCAGCATTATGTTCTACAGAAGGCTGGTCATCTTAGCCACTTGAGCAGAAAGTGTGGCTATTGCGTTAGCATCAACAGAATTAACGTTCTGAGATCTCATTCATCTGTCATTTCTTCCATCATATGTATCATCCACCCATTCCATATTATGTTTAGCAATGCGGTCTAGTATTTCTTTAGCCTCAGTATAGGATTTGTCCATGAGTCCACCAGCCACTGTTGCGTCTACTGCCATCTGTGACGCTCTATTCAACCCTCCATAAAACGTCTCCATCTGAATAGTCAATGGTAGTCCATGGTTCGAGCAATTCTTGACCAAGCCCTTAAAACGCTCCCATGCAGCATCTAAGGTCTCAGTATCTTCCTGTTCAAAGTTCATAATTTTCGGATGCCTCCTCGCGTTGGTGGGAAGTATTTTTGCATAAATTTTTCCACCAACTTTTCCCAGGTGGTGATTTCCCACGGCTCTAGAGAACTCACCCATTGCTTTGCGTCATCTTGCAATGAATAGGGAAACAAGGACAGCCTGATCGCCTCTAGGGTGATTCCAGGAATCACAAAGGAATTACACGTTTCCAGGAAACGTTTCATATGGGCATGAGGATCTTCACCACGACCACCCCCAAATTACCCAACAGTCTGGAGCATTTGGAGCATAACATATTTCATTTCAAACCTGGTTCCATTCGGTGTTGGGTATATGATTCCTGAAGAGAAATCATATAGTACAGAGGACGCATATTCCCTCATAGGACGTGTGTTAATATTTGCCATCAGGATCGAATTCTATGCAGCATGAGCCAGTTGCTAAGCTAATTGCTGATTTGGTTGCTCTTCCGCCATTGCTCATTGTCTGTTTTGTTGTCTAAGTAATTGCTGCCTTAACCTTCAACAACAGTTAGATCTCTTCCTACGTCGGAAGGGCCTTTCAATCTTGTGGTCGTAGCTCAATTTAGAGGGCTCTCCCTATTCATAAACGTTCACAAGCCTGGGCGTAGCTTGTAATACTCCCTTGACTGAAGTGTTCTTACAGTAGATACAAACGAAATTTCTAATTAGTTCTTATTACTGAATCCCCGGCAACGGCGCCAAAAACTTGTTCGTTGCTATCGTGAGATGCTTTAGGAGTGTATTATGTAAAATAAATTAGAGAAATAAATTCTAAGTATAAGTGATGCATTTATGCTTTGATGCGTTTATGAAATGTAATGCATTGGGCCGTTGATAATATGCACAGAACGCACACAACTCCTCTTAATGACGTATAAATCTAATTTAGGTTCTTAGCAAGTGCAAGATGGATCTCAAGGATTCAGTTTAACCAAAGCAGACCTTGCGTTGTATCTATTGTAGGGGTTTCCTAAATGAATGTAAGAAATGTATTATTTACACTAACATGTTGTGCCTGTGCAAGAAGATACAAAAGAGTTGAGTGGTGAATGATGGGTTATGTGAAAATGGAATTCAAGGTAGGTGGACGCGTCGAACCAAGATGAAATGTGGATGAGATGGGATAATTTGCTTATCTTTTTGTTTATGCATTAGACCTTATTCAACACGTCTCAATGTGAATAACATACAAAGCCTATCTCTAGGGTGCATGATT
This sequence comes from Benincasa hispida, assembly GCF_027475165.1. Taxonomy (NCBI): domain Eukaryota; kingdom Viridiplantae; phylum Streptophyta; class Magnoliopsida; order Cucurbitales; family Cucurbitaceae; genus Benincasa; species Benincasa hispida. Next base: position 26,674,162 of record NC_143483.1, read on the forward strand.
CTAACATAGAATGCAAGAAACACCGATAAGTCTATCTCTTGCTATACTAGGCGTTCTACTTGATGCAGCTTAGTTATTCTTTCGAACAATCTAAGTTAAAGATGCTTTTACCAAGTTGTCAAGCTGGTTTGGGCATTAGAATAGAATTGTGCATAAAGTATTAATGTGTTCAACATAAACAAGAGATAAACAATAGCAAGTATGAAGGATCAAATATATGAATTTTATAAAGAAACAAGGAGTCTTTACAAACACAATGTTCAATCAAATGGAATGAAAACAATAAATAAGAGGGAAACTGAGTCAAGCCAAAGAATATAATCTCTTGTAGTTCTTTGGCTCAATCTCGTTGTTTACAATCACTTGTATAAGCAGTGGACAGAGTATCTTTCTCAAGTGTAACTTCCTCCATTCCCTCACCGGCGGTGGTGGTGGTTCTCAACCCTTTTGATCGTCTCACACCATGGCACAGCTTCTACAGACTAAGGCTATAACTACAATTTATAGAGAGTAAGTGTCTTAATAATGTCTGAACTTTTTAACTCTGGAGGGACTTCATCTATTTATAGGCGTTGGTCATGTCTACTTGGTGAATGGGCAGCATTAAAGTCCATGCCCCATACTTGCAAGTGGTGATGTGACACAATCAGCCTGGAGCAATGAATCTTCTCTGCATTAAACTCCCTCCGACGCATGGCTCATGCGTTAGCGTGTTTCCTTGACACTTGTCTAATGTGTTAATATCAATTCTTATGTTGAAATCCTGCAGAATAATGCGTTAGTGTCGCGATATTTAGTAATAAAACTTCTTTTGCATGAAGTTGTTGATGTTTAAATAAATACATACGTTTGTACTAAAAATGAGGAGAGTTTATCATTAAAAACCTTAATTGTTCTAACTTAAGAGCAAGAATAACTTGTATTTCTACAAGTTATTATCAACCATTTCTCTCTGGGTATAACCCTTTGCTATGAGTCTAGCTTTGAAGGTCTTTACCTTCCCAGCTGCATCTCTCTTTCTCTTATAGATCCATTTGCACCCTATGGGTTTTACCCCTTCAAGTAGACCCACAAGATCCAATGCTAAATTGGAGTACTTTAATTCCATTTCAAGGTCCATTGTTTTGACCCATTGGTCCTTATCTACTGTTAACGAAAATTAGTGAACGCAATATGTGTTACATGGCTTAAGCTATGCATTTATGCCCATGTGTCGGAGGTCATGCATTGAAATGGAAAGTACGCGTTAATCTAGTATGCAATGACCATGCGTTCCTATCACAAGTTTTCTTGCCTTCTCGCCAAGTATAACGAAAACGCAAGATTCTCGGGTAATCCTAGGTCGAACACAGGAATTTGTCACTCAATAATGCTTATGAAGCAATGCATTTGAGGCGATGAATAAAAGTAAAAAGAAGAAGTTTAATGGATTACACACTACTCCTACTCCTAACTAAACAGATTGAGCAATACAAGACTTACGATGAGAATTGGTAGATACACAACAATTGTTAAGGCATATTAATGTTTATTATCTTAAATCACTTGAGTAATCTCAGATCGTCACATTAACGCATCGCACACCTCTCGGTGGTCAGCTGCATGACTATATACTTTGCTTTTAGTGCGTTCCATCTCTTACCTTCTCAAGCAGTTAGATGCGGCTAATTAACTTATAGACAAGCATTGCAACAACCCATCGACAAGCGTTGCTACAGCCTTTCACCAATCAAAGAGGATTAACTCACTATACTTGCACAACACACACCTCTCGGTGAGTTGCTACATGTGTCCTATCTTTAGGCTACACGATTGAGCAAGCGATCGCCTTTGATAAATAAACGATGATAAAGATAAAGACAATAAAGTAGATGGCATTGAAGGAATCAAAATATCCATTGATTACAAAATGTCTTAATATCTTAAGTTAAAATATAATACAATATAGAGATCAGAGAAGAAATGAAGGACTTTGCGTCAAGGCTACTAGTGGTGCCATGGATGGATGGTGGAGATATCTCTCTCAAGCTCTATCTCTGGCAAAAGCTCCGATCGCCACTCGAACTGGTTTATGGAGATGAATAATCCTCATAAAAAATCTCACTCATGCTCTCATCTGTGATCGCAAACCTTTGCTTAAGGCAGAAGTTCGGAAACTTTGAAGTGAAGGTCCAAGGGCTATTTATAGAGTTTAAACGCTGACAACAATCATGATTGCATTATGTCTCACTACTGCCTTTGTCGCGGTATGGGCAATGTCACATCATCTTATCTTGTTGATACTCCCAAAGTATTGATGACGAAAAATTATAGGTCAATTACTCGAAAACTAAAATTCCGTGGACACAATATGCGATGTATATCCTTAATGTATGCGTTAATTATTATGCGTCGTGGTCATGCGTTGGAATGACTTTGCGTTAACAAATGTATGCGCTGACCATGCGTTCCTATCACAAGTTTTCTTACGCTCACGCCAAGTATAACACGAATGCAAGTTTCTTGGGTGATCCGAGGTCGAACTCAAGGACTTGTAGCTAGATGAATGTGGTAATGTGCATGCGATAGTTCAATAAAAAAATGATGAAGGGTTTGCTAAGCTAACACTACTCCTACTCCTAACTAACAGACAACGAAATGAGAATATGAATGAGAGGTAGAGACACGACAACTATTGACAAGAAGTAAATGGATGGAAAAATAGATAAAATGTGGAGTTGTCTTCATTACAACACTTAAGAGTGACCGTAAGGGCAACCTCAGCCAATGCAAGCTATGCTGTCATGCTATACACACTTGAGCCTAATTCTAGGACGTATGTGATGTATATGCAATAGTGCCAGGAAGCCTATGCCTGCCTAAACCTTCATAACCCGCTCATGTGCTCTCGCCGCATGAGCGTGATGGCCGCATACCACCATATCCTACTTCTTGGATGCATAGAATATCCTTTCCGTAGGGTACATATATTGTGTGATAGCAAATGGAGCTTATCTTTAAGTTCCCATTCTTGCTTATACGTTCCAATCCACTCTCTCAAGTCTTAGATTTGGGTTTTAGACTACTCTTTCAAGTATGCCTAAATGATGAATGATGCGCTCATAAGACAAGGTAACCGCATAAACTTGGCTGTCATAAGATTCTTCCTATCTCTAGTGAACAATAGCTTACATTGCTTAATGCGACCAACCACTTACCCTCCCGAGCAGTTAGTTGTTGCTGACTTTACTCATAGACAAGCCTTGCATCTGCCTATAGACAGACGTAGCTACAACTTCACACTAAGCAAAAAAGGTTTTCTCATACACTCACGCAACGCACACCTCTCGGTGGTTTGCTACATGCTTCATATCCCTAATCCACATGATTAAGTATATGATAGTCTAGCAATCTCACTAAGTGATGCAATGAAAGTTAAAGATGCTAAGTAAAGAAGATGGAGATGGAATCGAAGGAAACATAGAAATGCATTAAACACATACTATATTAATTCCTTAATCACAAAATGTACTATAATACAATATAAGAGAAGAAGAGAAAATGAAATGACCATCTGGAAGCAATGTCTTGCTTCAAGCGGATGTGCGTCAAGGCTACCGGTGGGGCCATGGAAGGGCGGTGGAGCTGACTCTCCCGAGATCTAGCTCCGGTCGAAGGCTCCGATCGTCACTCGGAATGGATGAGGGAGATGAATAACTCTCAAGCTTTCTTCTCACGCATTAGTCTGGATCACAGGGAAAACCCTGGATTGCAAAGATAATCCCCGGACAAGATGGAATTCTACTCATCGGCTTCTTTATATAGAGCTTGAATCGCCGACAGCATTAATATACTGCTGTGATTCTGGAATTTGCGGCGCGTTAATCCTTTCTGAATCTCTGCTACTAACTGCGTGGTAAGTGGGATGTCAACACCATCTTTTTTATTTTCTCAAGATATGCACTGATGTGTTCATTCCACCAACCTTGCATTGATCCCTCTAGTATGCGTTATCGTGTAGCCGCAATCGTGCAGTGACCGCATTCGCTTAATACCGCAACTTCTACACGATGACCGCAACCGCTTGACGACCGCAACACCCATGCGATGGATGCATGCGGCTGATTACTGCAACACCCATGCACTGATTTAATGCGTTTGTCTTTGCGATGGAGAGTTTCTCCGCATACGGCCGTCTATGTGGTAGTCCGGCTTCCGCGTTTGCATCCACTTCCTACGTTAGCTACAAAAATAGACAATTGAACGCATAAATAACGCATAAGAAGGGTTAGCTGAGATTCTTAATACTGGTCAACGCAAGCTCATTTTCTCATGAATTTTTAACATTATTGCCGCATATTCTGCTTAACAATTCTCATAGTTCTAAATAAAAGGCCTAAGATGACATGCATTTCTGCATGTCATCACAAACTTAGAGGTTGGCAGCGTTCTCACCGTAAAGCTAAAGACAAACTCACAGGAATATGGTAATAAATGTTTGAGCAAAGGTTTACACAAAATAAACTTAAGACTTTCAAATTTTGAAAAAGCTAATAAAAGTAAGGAGCGGCTTGCAATGTTCAGTTAGAAGATGTAGTGAATTATATGTACCATCATAATTACACCGCAATGCAACGCAAACGGGAAAGAAAGAATTTCAAAAGGATAATGCATAAAGGATAACAAGAAAAGAACCTTAGGCGAAATAACGCATGCAATCATGCTTTGGAATCCACGTGATCGAAGCCATGCGTTGAAGGATGAAAGGAATTCTTCCATTGTACTGCGCACCGGGGAGGTTTATTTGTTGCACCCACAAAGAGAAAACACACCACAACCAAGGAAGCAGGTGCATATCAAAAATAAAAATAAAAATAAAAATAACCTAAACTAGGAAAGCATGGTAAAGATAAAGTATAAGATGTCCCTAGAAAAATAGGAATGTTGTCACCACAAAGAGTCTTCCATACAGGAGATTACTCTCAACTGCTTGGGTCAAGGAACTTACTCTGACCACTGGAACTTCCGGCAATTGTTTTGTGCATGTTGGCCACAATGTGCTTAGAATTACCTTCAGCTCATGCGACTGATTGCTCTTCTACCTTGGGGTTAATACTGGCTTTCGGTGCATCGCCTATACTTAAATATTGGTTGAAACCTGGTCGCACAAGCTGCAATACTCCTAAGATAAAAAGGTTGCCTGCAGAGACACAAAACTCGAAAAATAATTAGCTACCAAGTCTCTGGCAACGGTGCCAAAAACTTGATGACGAAAAATTAGATGTCAATTACTCGACAACTAAAATTTCGTGGACGCAATATGTGATGCATGTCCTTAATGTATGCGTTGATTATCATGCATCGTGGTCATGCGTTGGAATGACTTTGTGTTAACAAATGTATGCGTTGACCATGCGTTCCTGTCACAAGTTTTCTTACACTCATACCAAGTATAATGCGAATACAAGTTTCTCGGGTGATTAGAGGTCGAACTCAGGGACTTGTAGCTAGATGAATGTGGTAATGTGCATGCAACGATTGAATAAAAGAATGATGGAGGGTTTGCTAAGCTAACACTACTCCTACTCCTAACTAACAGACAATACAATGAAAATATGAATGAAAGGTAGAGACACGACAACTATTGACAGGAAGTAAATGGATGGATAAATAGATAAAATGTGGAGTTGTCTTCATTGCAACACTTAAGAGTGACCGCAAGGGCAACGCATGCTATGCTGTCATGCTACACACACTTAAGCCTAATTCTAGAAAGTATGCGATGTATATGCGATAGTGTCGGAAAGCCTATGCCTGCCTAAACCTCCATAACCTGCTCACGTGCTCTTGCCACATGAGTGTGATGGCCGCATACCACCATATCCTACTTCCTGGATGCATGCAATATCCTTTCCGTACGGTACATACGCTGTGTGATAGCAAACAGAGCTAATCTCTAAGTTCCCCATTCTTGCTTATGCGTTCCAATCCGCTCTTTCAAGTCCTAGATTTAGGTTTTAGACTACTCTCTCAAGTATGCCTACATGATGAATGATGCGCTCATAAGACAAGGTAACCGTATAAACTTGGTTGACATAAGATTCTTCCTATCTCTAGTAAACAATAGCTTACATTGCTTAATGCTACCAACCACTTACCCTCCCGGGCAGTTAGTTGTTGCTGACTTTACTCGTAGACAAGCGTTGCATCCGCCTATAGACAGGTGTAGCTATAGCTTAACACTATGCAAATAAGGTTTACTCACACTCACACAACACACACCTCTTTTGGTTTGCTACATGCTTCATATCCCTAATCCATATGATTAAGTATGTGATACTCTAGCAATCTCACTAAGTAATGCAATGAAAATAGATGCTAAGTAAAGAAGATGGAGATGGAATCGAAGGAAACATAGAAATTCATTGAACACACACTCTATTAATTCCTTAATCACAAAATGTACTACAATGCAATATAAGAGAAGAAGAGAAAATGAAATGACCAGCTGGAAGCAATGTCTTGCTTCAGCGGATGTTCGTTAAGGATGCCGGTGGTGCCATGGAAGGGCGATGGAGTTGACTCTCCCAAGATCTAGCTCCGGTTGAAGGCTCCGATCTTCACTCGGAATGGATGAGGGAGATGAAGAACTCTCAAGCTTTCTGCTCACACATTAGTTCTGATCACAGGGAAAACCCTGGATTGTAGGGATAATCCCCGGGCAAGTTGGAATTCTGCTCATCGGCTTCTTTATATAGAGCTTGACTTACCGACAACAATAATGGACTGCTCTGATTCTGACATTCGTGGCACGTTAGTCTTTTCTGAATCTATGCTGCTAACGACGTGGTAGGTGGGATGTCAACATCATCTTTTTTATTTTCCCGAGATATGCGCTGATGTGTTCATTCCACCAACCTTGTGTTGATCCCTCTAGTATACGTTATCTTGTAGCCTTAATCGTGCGGTGACCACATTCGCTTAATACCGCAACTTCTGCACGATGACCGTAATCGCTTGACGACCGCAACACCCATGTGATGGACGCATGTCGCTGATTACCATAACACTCATGCGTTGATCGAATGTGTTCGTATTTTGCGATGGAGAGTTTCTCCACATGCGGTCGTCTATGCGGTAGTCTGGCTTCCGCGTTTGCATCCACTTCCTGCATTAGCTACAAAAATAGACAATTGAACGCATAATAACGCATAATAAAGGTTAGCTAAGATTCTTAATACTGGTCACTGCAAGCTCATTTTCCCATGAATTCCTAACATAATTGCCGCATATTCTGCTTAACAATCCTCATAATTCTAAATAAAAGGCCTACGATGACATGCATTTCTGCATGTCATCAAGTATGCGTCCGAGCTTGATTCAACTGAAGTATCAACGCATTCTACCCATCTTGCGATCGCCCTTCTATTATGGTTATAACTTTGTAGCTGCAACATCCATGCGATGATCGCATTCGCTCAATAACCGCAACTGTTCATTGATGACCGCATTCGCTTGATGACCGCAACTTCCATGTGATGGACGCATTCGATCATTGCAACTTCCATGCGATGGATGCATGCAATCACCGCATGCGTTCGTCTATGCAATAGCCCGGCTTTCACCGAATGTGATTGTCTTTGCGGTCTTCTGGCTTCAGCGCATGAGTTTGATTTTGCAATTGCTTATTTCCAGCACATGCGTTTGATTCCTGTGATAGCTACAAAAATAGACACTTTGGCATGGAATAACGCATAATATTGAGGTTAGTGAGGATTTAGGTGTTGATCGACACAAAACCCAATTTTCAACAAATTCTAAGTATTATCACAGTATTTTTTACTTGTTAGCCCACATAATTCTAAATAAAAGGCTTATAATAATTGGCATTTCTGCAAGTTATCATCTACGCCATTCATTGCTTGTCGATAGGATAATGGATCCTTAATGCCATCATCAGGTATGATGAGCTGAGTTTCAGTTAAACCCAAGTAGTGGTCAGGTTGTAATACTACTCTCTCACTACGTCGAGACATTCTCAACAATTGAGAAGGACGAGATGAACCTGAAAAACTAGTTCCTTCATTAACTCTTGTTGAAGGACCAACTTCATCAATAACTCTTGTCAACTCTTTGGTAGCTTCTCCTAATACTAACTTACTACGTGGTTTGTGATCTCTCATGTGGTTTTCATCCAAGAAAGTAGCATTTGTCAATACAAATACCTTATTTTCTTGTGAGTCATAGAAAAGACTACCTCTTGTTTCTTTTGGGTAACCAACAAATTGGCACAACCTTGAACGAGGTTATAGTTTCTTAGGATTTGTCCCAATAACATGTGTCGGACAACCCCAGATCCTAAAGTAGCACAAACTAGGTTTACACCCCTGAAGAAAAAAACGACATGCACAGTGAAAATGAGAATCAATTTTACTCTAATTGCCCAAAACAAACATGCAACCCTAAAAGAATTAATTAGGGTTATTTTGAAATAATACCTTTGAAGTTTCCTAAACCCGTCTATCTCCACCCGAACAAGAACGGACCACTACTGGAGCTAACCTACTATTCTCTGGACTCAGAACTGGGTTGTGGGACCAAGTAGATAAAGAACCCAAAAGAGAGAAAAGATGGAAATAGTAGAAAGGATTTTTGGTTGGGATTGGGTTTTTCTTTTTTTAGCCTAATTTTTAGAAAAACTATTTTGACAAAAATCCAAAAGTCTTCCAAAAATACAAGCCCATATTTATAGAAAAGAGTCATGCGAAATTGCATGAAATAATTTCACAAAATCCTAACACCTAGAATCCACTATCTTAGTGGGCTTAATGTCTCCACTATAAGCCAACCCCTAGCCCACTAATTTTGTTAGTGGAATTATCCAACAAAAGTTTGGATTTTTCCGCTAACTTTAGTCAAAGAGCAAAATATTCATTTGGTCACAGTCAACCTTTGACCAAAAAGTCAACATTTTGACTTTTTATGATTTTTTTCGTGTTGACTAATTTTGACCTCCCGAGCATGAATCCGCATTCATTTTCTTGAAATTCAAATCACATTTGAATATAAGGTCGGTCAAAGTTTGACTTTTCAAAGCCAAAAGTCAACTCTTTGACTTTTAACATCTTTGACCATTTCCATTATTTCCGAGCTTCCGAATATGAACATATTCATATTCTTGATATTTAAATCACATTTAAATATTAAAGTTGTATCTCTAAACTGAAAAACCCGACCACTATATCACATATACTTGTCGGTTTCTCTCTCTTCACCTAATTCGAACAATTCGAATTATTCTATCATACTTGTTCTAAGTTTATTCCATATGAGCTAGTAGGGGAACCTAATGGACCTATAGATCATAGGCTCCAACGATCCGAGATTAGCTGGCTAAACTCTTTAGACGGAGCTAATGAACATTCGTTAACTAACGGGTCATTCCACTATAGTCCCGTAGTTGCACTCCCCTCACTATAGATATATATGTGTCCATTTGATATAACCATGACTAGTAAGTTAATCCTTCACATGTTGTTCGTAATCTCAGCTGGGTCATAAAAACCTTTTAACCCCCAAGACTACACTTATTTCTTATGTTCCACTGATCCTCTAATGAACAATTGGTTTAAGATCCAACCTATAAACTGAACCCCTTTCGGGCCAATGAGAGGGTGGGGCCCCTTGTTCAAGACCTGGATTCAGTACTAAAGGGAACAACCTATCTATTATCCCTATAACGGGTAGGAATGAATTCCGTTTTGCACCCTATGTTCTCAGCTATCCACCTGAACTTACCCCTGAAATGGAAGGCTTATTGGGCCAACGATAAAGAGCTGCCCTCACCTATGCAGATCTGAGGATAATTCCGAGTGAACAGGAGTTCATAGTTAGCTCAGGATTAAGATTAAGTTACCTAGGTCATCAATTAACGAAATCGTCAGTTTTATACATTAAACGGCATTTAGAACGTAAAAGTGACTATTTTATGGTTCAGTCTTATGTAAACTCTTTACATAGGATGCTCTATTTTCATAACTCCACATGAACGGTTTAGGATCACATCGTTTGTACTAACTACAAAATAGGCTGCATCCATAGTGTCTCCATAAGGCGCCCAACCTTATTCATATACTATAGACCATTTTGGCTATATATATTTGAACTTGATCCATATTTATGTCACTACATAAAGTTCAAACTTAAACTTAATAGCCTCAGATCCTTAGTTTATTGGATTCATGAATATAGAATTTAAATTTACTAAATATTTTCAATAACTGCTTTATTGAACAAGAATAAGATATTACAAACTACGAGTTTTAGGACATAAAATCCAACAAACTCCCACTTGGACTAAGACTCCTAGTAGGATCATACAATGCTGAATTTAACTGTGAGAAATTAATATTACATATGAGTACAATAAACATATGAATACAATAAACTAGGGCATTCACGCCCAACATAATCTCCCACTTGTCCTAGTTTACAAACATCGTAGACCTAAACTCTGTAGGTGACCCTCAAAAACTTTAGCCGTGAGGGTTTTTGTAAAAGGATCAGCAATGTTTTGCTCAGAAGGTATCTGGGTCACTACAACGTCACCACGGTGTACGATTTCCCAAATAAGGTGGTACTTGCGTTCGATGTGCTTTCCCTGTTTATGGCTTCGAGGTTCTTTTGAATTTGCAACTGCACCGCTATTGTCACAATACAAGGTGATGGGTCGAGTCATATTTGGAACAACTTCCAAATCTGTCAAGAATTTCCTCAGCCATACTGCTTCTTTTGCTGCTTCGCAAGCAGCTACGTATTCAGCTTCCATTGTGGAGTCAGCTATACAGGTCTGTTTTACGCTTCTTCACACTACTGCTCCTCCGTTAAGAGTGAACACTGATCCAGATGTATACTTTCTATCATCTTTATCAGTTTGGAAATCAGAGTTAGTGTATCCAATAAGGATCAGATCCTTAGCACTATACACGAGCATGTAGTCCCTAGTTCTCATGAGATACTTTAAGATGTTCTTAACGGCAGTCCAATGATCACGTCCAGGATTAGACTGGTATCTTTTGACGATTCCTACTGAGTAGCATATGTCAGGTCTAGTACATAACATTGAATACATCAGGCTTCCAACTGCGGAGGCATAGGGAATATTTCTCATATCCTCAACTTCTTGAGGTGTCTTAGGACATTGTTCTTTTGACAGATGAATTCCATGTCTGAAAGGTAACAGACCCTTTTTGGAATTCTGCATTTTATATCTAGACAACATTTTGTCTATATAAGATGCTTGAGACATGGCTAGTGTCCTATACTTGCGATTCCGAATAATTTGGATCCCAAGAATATACTGCGCATTTCCTAAATCTTTCATTTGGAATTATGTATCTATCCATTGCTTGACATCAGTAAGATATCCTACATCATTCCCAATGAGTAGAATATCATCGACATATAAAACTAAGAACGTTATAGTAGAACTGACGATCTTCTTGTAAACCAAGGCTCGTCAACATTCTGTTCAAAGCCATAAGATTTGATCGCAATATCAAACCTTATATTCCAGAATCTAGAAGCTTGTTTCAACCCATAAATGGATTTTTGAAGCTTACAAACCTTTTGTTCTTGACCCTGTGCAATAAACCCCTCTGGTTGAGCCATATAGATACTCCCTTCAAGATCGCCGTTTAGAAAGGCTGTCTTGACATCCATCTGACAAATTTCATAGTCATAAAAGGTGGCAATGGATAAGAGTATTCTAATCGACTTAAGCATGGCAACGGGAGAGAATGTTTCTTCATAGTCCACTCCCTCTCTCTGGGTATAACCCTTTGCCACAAGTCGAGCCTTAAAAGTTTGTACTTTATCGGCTTGGTCTCGTTTTCTCATATTCCCCCTCCTTGAGCTCTTCAACTCTCACTAACTTCCTTTGTTTTTAAGTTTTCTTGAAGATATTTTGAGTTGTGAAATGAAATGGAGTCTTCTCAAGTATTTATAGGCATCCCAAAAGGGATCCTTGTCATCATTCCTATACCCCAATGCATAACACCTTAATTGCATGGGAAGTTTAAGTGTCAACCTCATGTAAGGTCCAATGCATCCCTCTTGACACCTCCTCCTTGCATGTAGAGCTTAAGTGTCTTCACCATGCATAGGCCAACACATAGCTACTTTTGAGATGTCATTTTGACCTCTTACATATCCTACTATGCGTCCTCCTCATCCTTGGCTCGACCAAGACTTCACATGGTTGAGCCACGTACCTCACATTATTCTCAATCTTGTCTTGCTTGCCATGTTCTCAAGTTAACGTATGCTAACCTAAGTTGGACACATGGTTGCCTCTTCAACCATCCTCCATGTGTCCAACATCTCCTTTATGTGTCCATGATGATGCTTCCAACACATGCTCACTGAGGTTTGGACGTATGGTTCCTCAACTTGGCTCTTAATCACCTCATATCTTCCTCTTAGTCCTTATGCAAAAGTATTAGCTCATCCTCCCTCAAGCATGCGCTCAACTAGGGTTTTTGGCTTCCTTGGTGTAGCTCTCTCCCATGGATTTGTCTTATCCTTGGTGTAGCTCTCTCCCATGGATTTGTCTTACACTTCCATCTTGCTCCTCTTAGAGTCCAAATGGAATTTACAAGACTCCTGTGCACCGACCCTAGCCCTATGCACCCATCTCACCTTCATGCGCCAATTCTTCTTATTCTTCCTTCTCCCTTGGTTTCTATTTTCCTCCCCAATGCATAGTCCACTTCGCCATCTCAAAGACTTAGCCATGTGTCCTTTTCTCCTACTTTTTCCTTCAAGACATGCATCCACATGGCCATTGATGCACCCAATGCTTCACCTATGCATTCAACCCTTCCCTCTTTAGGTTTCCTCCACTTGTAGTGTCTTATGTTGTCCAACACTTAGCCATCTTTTCCCCCTTGAATCCTCTATGCGCCCACCAATCTTCCCTTATGCGTTCAATCCTAATTTCCTCTACTGGTGGTGCATAGTTCAATACATGACCTTCCAACACAACCACTTCTTTCCTCAGGTTTTCACTTGGTTCCAAACATCTCACCACAACACTTCCTATGCGCCCAAAGTCCTCTTGGTATGTGTCCATCATGTCCATTTCTTCCTTAGCATGCATCCAAGTCTTCCTTCCTTTCTCAGAATATGTGCCACTTGAATGTCTTATCCTAGGTTAAGCCTTACTCCTCATATCCTTGGTATATAGTCAATTTTTCTCTTCCCTAAAGCAACTTAGCCTTACCCCTCATATCCTTGGTATATAGTCAATTTTTCTCTTCCCTAAAGCAACTTGGAGTTTCTCCAAGTTCTCATCATAGTTTGAACATTTAGCTATATTTCCTACTATGCATGAGTTCATAGCATAGTTTACATACTTAGTTAGAATCCTACTTTGTCTCCAATACTAAGAATTTTCCTTAAGTACTTCTACTTTTTCCAAAGCATAGTTATAGGTACTTAGGTATCTTTTCCTTCCAACGCAAGTTGCTCAGAATAATCCAAGGTCGAACACAGGGATTGTTTTCGTTAATGTATTACTTTGGTAATATATGCGACCGTTTTTTACAATTAATAAAGAATTTGGTTTATACATGAATTTAAAGTGCGATGAAAATAAATTGCATTGATAAAATAAAATGTGTTAATAAGTAAAATCCTAAACTAAGATGATACAAGATACAAGATACATGATAAATGATACTGAGATCGAGACTGACTGTGAAGTTATACAAAGGATCGTGGTATGTAATGGCAAGTCTTTATGGATGAATCAGAAATAGAAAGGATAACTAGTAAAAACATTGCAAGTTTGTTAATTGCGTTAAAGATGCAACTAAGGTTCCGCTTTCCCTTGGCGTACACCTCTCGGTGATCGGGCGCGTTCTCATATCTCTATGGTGAAACAGGGATGAACGTGATGAATGCAAGGTTGCTTCCATCTCTAGAAGTACTTCTCGCTTTAGTTAACACATTCTTCCAACCCTCTCTTGATAGGCGGAATAACATCTTCATTTCTGCTCTCACAGGTGAAGATGTCATCGAGCATGCTTTAGCTAAACATAATTATTTCCTTAACACAAATTAATCTACTCACTTAATTCTTGCTAATTATCCAGGGAATTAGGAAAACATCATGAAGAAAAGGGATTATGGATGAATGGAAATAGACAGAGAGATGATAATGGAAATGATCATAACATTTAATACTACGATTAAGCGTTCGATATATGGTATGAATGAAAGATTAAGAAGATGAATAAAAGTGATGAATAGAGTTTAGAAACAAATACAGAAGAGTGTCAACGTCTTGACACAGATCTGAACGGAGTTATACTTGCCGGCATGTGGAATGGATGAAGAGAAGAGCTTCCCTCTTAGGTTTTCTCTTCTGGTAGAAGTGACCTTCGTACAAAGCTTCAACGGCGGGGATTGGAAGGTTTCTTTGTTCGGAGACTCACCTCTCGGCCTTGTCTCGTGATTCTTCCCGGATCTACTCTAGAAGTCACTCAGACCACGTTTCTATGTATTCAAGTATATATTTCAATGGAATTGCAGAAGTTATTTATAGAAGCTTGACTCTTTGCATTGTGGTTCCCACTTTATTGTTAAGGTAGTTCCTGAAATGGTGGAGTGAATATTCCTTCTGTTACGCAATCAATCCCGTAAAAAATGCACAATTGACAGTTGTACACTCGTCAGAACCATCCGCAAATGCGTTGCTATTTACATCTTCGATCTATCGCCGCATGCGGTGTTGTTTTTTATTACTGTATGCAGTTGAAAGTGCGTTGATCGCAAATCTCTTGATTGATTGTCGCATGTGCCGTCATTGCGTTGATCATATCTTCATTCTCGATTGATAGGCGCAATGCGATGTAGATGCGTTGTTCATTTTATCTTTGAGCCATGAACGCATGCGCTGACTTGATTTCCTACAAAACATAACTGAAACATTCTATTCTACCATCGCAATGGTGTTAGTGGGTGTATTGATGACAATTTATAATTCTCGCATTTCTTAGCCAATTTCTATACTTTCGACGCAACTTTTCTTTCTTTTAGCCACAATATCTAAATAAAACAGTATAAATAATTTGTATTTCTACAAGTTATCATACCCCCCAAATTTAGATATATACTTGTCCTCAAGCATATCTTCTACTAAGGCAATATTGTTCAATTTCTATCCTAAATTTTGCATCGATTGGTTGCTTTGAATGCTCACCTAGGCAAAATTACTTAACAACGCAATTTCCTTCTATCCTTGATAATTCCTAACAAAGTCGTACTCTATTCTTCTATACAACCAATTTCTACTAAAAAATTCCCTTCTAGTTTTAAAAAGAATGTTTACCTCTTCTTGTGAAAACAACTTGATGCGTCCGGATGCAGTGGTCAAATTTGCGTCATTTATTAGAGACGGTTGATCATGGTTACACCCTTCGTTTTGGCTTGTTCCCACGGATGTCATACGAACATCCAACTATGGTTGTGTGTCAATTTCAACTTTAACTCTTGATTTTCAACTAAGTATAACTTTTGCTGGTCAGAGGAGTTGTCCCTTATACTCTTTTTTTTTTCTTTTTCTCATTTTTCTCTTTCTTTTCATACTGCGTCGTTCTTGGAAACCCACCTTCGTTTGGCTTGCTCCCAGGGTGTCATGCGAATATCCAACTACGAGTAGATTCCTTTCACGACTTAACTCTTATTAGGTTGGGATTTTTTTGGAGTTTCCCTTGCGCTGACATTGGAGTTTTGTATGAATTTTTTTTTTATATAATGAACACATTTTCTTAATGACCGCATCACTTGATCTCATCTGCTCAGACCTTCCCCACCCTCAAATTTAGAGATGTGCAAGGTCCTCATTGTGTTGTTTGGACAAATAGACAAACACTTAGACATAATTTTGAAAAGAAGGTTTGAGCAGAATTTTGAAAGATAAAAGATAAAGTAGTGTTGTAGCTACGAATTAACTAAGTATTAGTCAGAAAAATACAGTGTGGGAAATGTTACTAAGTGTATGCATATAACTCATCATGGCAGCGCAATGAATAACGCAAAATAAAAGATATAGAATATTTCAATAATGACAAAGGGTGATAATAAAGAAGAAAATGCATACGGAAAGAATTATTGCTCCTAAAATTGGATAGAAATTAATTCATTAGCCCATAGACAAATAAAAGAAGAGAGCTCAAATCCCTTGTTTACAACCCAAATGAGAGGTAAAACCTCTGCTAAGACGTAAGAAATACAAAGAGGAAGAATTTTGGGACAAACTTCAGCCTCCATCCAATTTCTACATCAAAAACTCCTAAAAGAATGAGAGAGATATATAGAAATCAAGGTAACGCAACTACACTGCGGTAGAGCACAGCTGCGCTCTGGCCTTTTTGGCGCAGCACTAGTCTTGCGTGTTGCAACACTCAACTATATGCTTCTCCCAAATGGCCGCGCGCGTGCACAATGATGTCTCTGTCAAATTTCGGAGTGCAGCTGCGTTCGAGGGTAGCGCCGCTGAGGCTCCCACTCGGGAAGCATTCTACCTTTGAGCACCAAACACAACGCATAGCTAGCGCAGCTGTACTTGGCTGTAGGGGCATTTACTGGGTAACAATGAACCATTTCACTCGGTTGAACTCAAAATCTCGTCTTCTTGCTTAAGGGTGACCATCGATCGGAGAATCGGATTTGGACAAAATCATCGACCACCAATGACTCGATTTTTATCAATCAATTTCGTCAGTTAATGCAGATGTTGAAGGCACCACTTAGCTGACCACGTGGGCAGGGGCTAGTGATTTTGTCGTTTTACGAATTCGACAAATTGGATTGGAAAAAAGAAGATGAGGTCAAAGATAAAGACTTAGAAGAGACCCAAAGGCCAAACCCCAAAATAACAGTAAAAAAAATTAAAATATATGTATATAAAAAGAGAAGAAAAAAAGTGTAGAGAACTGGGAAAAAATAAAAAGAAGAGAATGAAGAAAAGAGGGAGAGAAACGAATAGAAAAATGAAGAAATGAGGGAGAGAAATGGAGAAGGAGAAGAGAATAAAATAAAAGATAAAAACAAAAATAAGAAAGACAAAAAAGGCGAACAAACAAGAGAGAGAAAAGATGAAGAAGAAGGGAATAGGGAAAAAGTTTGTTTTCGAAAAACTCGACTATTACAAAAATAATAACAATTTTTTTCAAAATATGTAGGTAATCATTACAAACAACCATGGTTTTCTGGCAGTTCACCTAATAAATTAATATAAAATATATGTATTTGGATTCTATGAGGATCGGACGGGTTTTGTCGAAATGGGGATATTCTCTGACCGTCCAACGGTCGGTTTTTAAAAATAGAAAATCGACTACTGACTAAATTAGCTAATAAACCCCCTCCCCCTTTCGGTTCGGCCAATTTCGACCGTTCGACTCTATTTTCAACTCACTCTACTCATCCCTACTCTGGCAAACAACATCAAATCTTATAATATCATGTAAGAAAAAATCTAATTTAATGGCAAATAGAGGGTTTTTCAAGCACTTCTCACTTTTCTCCTTTCCAAAGAAACTCAAGAACCTCAACTTTTGAATGTGATTGGATCAAATAAACATGTAGAACGAACTTACTAAAAGTACTAAGGCTGGAGCAAAGAAAATAAAATGGAAGAACATGTAAACACAAACGATTATAACTCAAACACACTATTATAATTTACCAATTATAATAACCAATTCAATACTCCAAAAAACCTCTCTAAATAATTACAAGTCATTTCCAACATCTATTTTTCTCAATGTTTATTCTATTATTTTATTATAAATTTGTCAATTTAAGAAGATTGAGAATCACAATTGTTTGGATACATATAATTATATTTGTTTCCACTGTAGTATTACAAAGTTCTATTTTCTTCCTCGACACAACATACATCAAGTCAACAAGCTTAATGACTTATTCTAATTATTGATCGTCGACCAACAGGAACATGCAAATAGATTCTCCTTGGGTGGCTTGTATTTCATCCCATGCAAGAATCCTTTCTGCCCATTATTTTATCTTCATTCTAAGAAGCAAGTAAAATGTATTGGTTAAGTTTAAATTATGCCTTTAAATCAATACCAAGAAAGTAGATCTAAGGTTGAAAGCAAATGAAAAAGGACAAGACTTACAAAAGGAAGGAGTGTTTCACTCTTGTTTGCCATTTTTCTCATCAGAACCTTTCAAGAAGCGACGGAACCAATATGCAGAAGATTTAGGATGGCGAGTTAGGCCATTTTTGTAGTCCACATATACCAATCCAAATCGCTTGGTGTAGCCTTGAGCCCACTCAAAGTTGTCCAATAGCGTCCATGCAAAGTAACCCCTAACATCTACTCCATCCCTGTGCACAAAATTTCATATTACCATCAAACCACATCATCATTTAGATAGACTTGTCACTTTGGTCTTGTTTGTAAAATTCTAAGTTTATACAACAAAAAGAATCTTTCAAGTTTCAACACAAATGTGCAATGGTATTACAAAATTTTATTGGGGGATTGTTGAAAAATTATGATCGAAAAAATGAGATGAAAAGAATAAATAGACCAAATCGGTCACTTTTTAAATGTGTAGGAACCAAAACAAACGTAATAAAAATATCAGAAGATAAATAAAAACTAAGAGAACGGACAAAAAGAGACATTATAAAAAATAGATGAACCAAAATGAACAAAAGCGGTTTGGAAAAACACGTAAATGCTAATGTGTTAAAAAAGCAGAGTATAAGAGAGCATGCTAAATTCATTGATTAAGAAGGCAACATTTGAAAGGAAGGAAAGTATGTGGCCCACCTGATTGCCTTGGATAATTCAGCCAAATAACTCTTGAAATAACCAACTCTCATTTTGTCATCAAGCATCTCGTGAAGTGGGCAAAGTTCATTTTCTTCATCATCCATGCCTGAAATCAGAAATAAGAAAATTGCATGGTTAGTAGGCTTCATGATTCAATCATTTATATTAAGGTTCCAAAAAATAAACTGCAATTTTCCTTCCACTTGGAAAATTCATAACAGTCCTACAATATTGGTAGGCTTTTAATGTACATACCGTTCTCAGTTATGATGATAATTGGATTATTGTATTTCTGTTTTATGTAGTTTAGGACCTTTCTGAATCCCCAAGGAACAACATAAAGCCATTCCGATGCCGCCTGCATGTAAATTGTTCAGCGAAATGAAGATCAAAGTTCACAGGATACACAAATGCCTACTGCAAATGCTTTTATTGCAATTGCAAGAAGAACAAGTGTGGATGTGTTCCATGCTCATGAGAGAAAAAAGAGAGCCAGACCTTCTCACCGATAAGCTCACCGTCTTCCCAGTGAACTGATAATAACAGAAATGTTAAACATAATTCGTGTTCTGAAACATGGAAAGAGTAGAGAGAGATTTACCAAGTCTTGCCATCTTTTGTGATTTGTAGAAATCCCCACCATCAGGACTCTCTGCTGCATCAGCAATAAACCTCGATGTGTAGTGATTCAGACCCACAAAGTCCACACTATTCATAATCAACTCCTTTTCTTCATCACTGAATTTCGGAAGGTTATCTCCAAGTTGTTCACGCATAACTTCAGGATAATCTCCAAAATATATTGGGTGCAAGTACCTATTCCAAAAATCATAACTCAAACTACTAAATAATTATGCTAGAGAGAAACTTTGAGCAACTCTAAAAGTCGATCTTTGTTTATCTAAGAATGGACAACCTTTTTTTTATCGAGAGTTGATAAAATAAGTACGTGTTCGTAATACACAACCCCCACAAATAGGATATCCAGACAAGTAAAATATCAGCAAGATACCAACTAAAACTAGAAATGTTATTAAGGATTGAATCCAACCAGAATTAATTGCGTTCCAGGAATAACTAGGGAAAGAAATCTAGATTGGGAGAAGTATTATTCTTTGCGACCTTCCATCTGCTGTTTATTTCATGCAACATTAAGAAACTATTAGTGTCAACTGCCAATATGAAACACTAAAGACATTATTACTTTCTTTAAGTGGTCATGGGTTTGAATCTCCTACCCAAAATATAAATTTAAAAAAAATTGAAAAGTTGATGTAACAAGACAAAACATGAAGAAAACTAAATCGCTAAGATAAACATAGCTCGACTAGCATAAAGCCTATACTATCGACCTTGAGATATGAGATTCGATTCTTCTACCTCACATATATGTATGTATGTATGTATGTATATGTATGTATCTGTATGTATGTATGTATGTATGTATGTATATATATATATATATATGTATGTATGTATATATATGTATGTATGTATGTAAACACACATGTTCTAAGAAGAAAATAAAAAAAATAAAAAAAAAAAAAACACAAGCTTATACCCATATTGGGTTGGCAGTTTCTGCTATATAGCAATTACCAATTATAATTAAGTAAATTCATATAGAAGAATTTATAATATTCTTCTACACTTTGGTAAATACACGAAAAGTAAACTGTACGAAAAATTAAATATTTTTTCACATATTAATTATCTGAAAATTTTTGGCTCAACTTGTAATAATATTTCATTCATTCTTATAATACTTTTACATTTCTTAAGAAAAATATTTTGATATTTTCATCAAATATAATCTATATTTAATTTTCTTATATATAATAAATGATTAATATATCTTGTCTTTTACTTCAAATCCGACACCTTCGAATTATACCTAGATTCAACAAACTCATTTCTCTGCACAATCGCAAAACAAGTCATGCAAAAACTAGTCTTTGACCTATTCTCTAAACATGAGCTTAATCAGTCCAGACTTGAAGATCCCAAACAGAACAGCAAGCCAAACAAAGTGTTTATGGTACTTGATTTCTTATATCACTACTCACTAACACACTGAGTGTATGTTAACGCCTATACATGTGGGAAGTGAGAGAGAGAGAGAGATTACGAAATGGTATAATTTCTCATCGCCCAATAATAGCAAGAAACTATCAGAGTCCAGAAATTACCACCCACACTGAGATGTATGTTAACGCCTATACATGTGGGAAGTGAGAGAGAGAGAGAGAGAGATTACGAAATGGTATAATTTCTCATCGCCCAATAATAACAAGAAACTATCAGAGTCCAGAAATTACCATCCAAAATGAAAATCTAGGCGTCTTGATGCAGCAGTCCTGTCTTCAACTGTATCTGTGTTAGGTTCTGACCATTCACAATCTACAGACAGGCCTATTTGTCCTCCCTGATGTTCCTGGAAAAGGATGAGAGTGGAAAAAAACCAAATACTGTTCATACGATTGCAGAAGCAGTAGGAATTAAAATTTTACTCCAACAGAAGAATAAGAATTTCAAGGCAACATATGTTCATCATTACATGTCAATTTTAGACCCAAGTGCCTTCTAATTAAGTCCGGAAGCAGGAATAAATTTGAATTGATGGATTGTAAACTACTGAATCACCAATTGGCCTAAAAGCTTAAGTTGTTGGGTGAAGGCAAATTTAATATCATATCATCTAACACTCCCCTCACTTGTAAATTGAAATATGAAGAAGACCCAACAAGTGAAAATAACATTGCAGGAGTTTGAATACAAGACTTCCTTGGATCATCTGTTCTGATACCGTTTTAAATCATCAATTGACCCAAAAACTTAACCTGGTGAGTGAAGGTAAATTAAATATCATATCATCTAACATAAACAAACAAGGATGGCCAGCCACCTTAATCACAATATACACAAAAATGAAGATATTCAAGATTTTAAACTAATATAATATTGGAAAGAATTAAGTTATTCAGCATTTCAGAACTATAAGGCCACCTTCCCCAGTAGACCGTACCCTCATTGCATTTTCTAATGACTGCGTCCTCAAGAATTAAGTATAATACACAGCTGCAGCAAAGAGTGGTGTGTAATAATTGCATCCTATTCATTGGCACCTACTAGCTGTATACAAATAAGGGCTGGGTCCCGGAGTTTGTACTTCACTTTTGACGTTTTTCGATTGTTGTAAAAGATTGAAAGATGAAGGTTCAAAGTTTCACTTGCTACATTAGCAAATTGGAATTATTTTTTTATTTTTTTTATTTCACTTGTATAAAATATGAACTTTCATGAATGAAAGTGCGGTGAAAAGACTTGAAAGCTTATCTAACAAATACATCTAGATACCGGTTTCCATTGTGTGTATATATATGAATAGGAACTTATTAGTCCTTTGTCCTTTATTTTAATTTTACTACTTGTTTAGGGCGTCCAAGTACTCCTGTAACGACCCGAGTTCAAGAGGGGTACATAAATGAACCGGTATCACATCCGAACGAGAGGGATCCTGAGGACATGAAAGTATGGTTAAGAAAGGCTTAAAAGAATTGAAAGTTACTACCTATACCAACAAGGTGCACCTTTCTTTTCGGTGGCTCAATCATAAGAACTCCAAAGTTAAGCGTGCTTAGTTTGGAGCAATCCTATGTTGGGTGATCTCCTAGGAATTTTCCTAGGATGCATGTGAGTGAGGACAAAGCATGCTGAAAGGACCCGTGTTGGTTTATGGAGACAACTTTCACTTCTAAAACATTCAAGGCAAGGGAAGATGGGAGGATGACATAGCCAAGTCGCAGGGGATGTAGGGGAATGCCGAGGCCATTAGGGGCCGAATCCAGATTCCGAATCCTGGGTCTGGGGCGTTACAGATGGTATCAGAGTGAAACCTCTCCCAATAAGATGTGGTCCGGGGACGAACCAAGCGGAAGCTGATGGGCATGTAACGACCCGAGTTCAAGAGGGGTACATGAATGAACCGATATCACATCCAAACGAGAGGGATCCTGAGGACATGAAAGTATGGTTAAGAAAGGCTTAAAAGAATTGAAAGTTACTACCTATACCAACAAGGTGCACCTTCCTTTTCAGTGACTCAATCATAAGAACTCCAAAGTCCCGTATTGGTTTATGGGGACAACTTTCACTTCTAAAGCATTCAAGGCAAGGGAGGAAGGGAGGATGACATAGCCAGGTCGCAAGGGATGTAGGGGAATGCTGGGGCCATTAGGGGCCGAATCTGGATTCCGAATCCTGGGCCTGGGGTGTTACAACTCCGGTATGTATTTAACTCTAAAGTATAGAATGAAAAGAATCGTTCTCCCATATTTGGTCTCCCATCAACATAGTATCAAAGCACTGGGTCTTTTCCTAGAACAACTAGGTTTTCGAACCTTAGAGTATTCGTTATTTGTACCCACCTAACTCAAGAGGAAGCGTGTCCACCAATCAGCAAAATCCTAAATTTGGCTAGCAGAGTAGCCACATATGGATCCCACACATCGCCAGAAGTTGTTGCCCCCACTCCCACACACTAGTGTAGTAGTGTGTGAGTACACGTGGCAAGAATCTTCTTGGCCGCCGTGGTTTGCTTTTTCTTGGTACTCTTAACAAGCCTGTGTGATTATTTTTGTCACATTCCGGCTTGGATTTGAAACTATTTTGAACGACTTGAGGATTTTTATTCCAACCTTTATTAAGATATGATTTTTCAAAGGTCGTCCGGTCATTTGGTTCTGATTTTTTTTTTTTTTTTACTTAGGGTAGATTTTGTGTTTCTCCAATCTTCATTGGATTACGTCTGAACTAAAGCTAAGTCTATAAAGGAGTTTGTTTAATTTAAATAATACCAAAAACTATTGAAAGCATCTCATCATCATCCAGACTTGCCTTCACTATACAACCATTGTTGGATCTAGTACCATAAATCATGGTCTTTTTTCATTCTCTACTAAATGGGTCATAGTCTCTAGCACACTGCTCATATGATAGGTAATTCCAAATCATTGTCCACTCTTTTGTCATCTACATACCTAACTACTGTTACTTTAGCAGATAGATCAAAATCTTCTGTTATGGTTCTAACACAACAAAACTCACCACAATTTCTTTCTTTGTCCTCTGTTCTACATTGATGTAGGACATCTCTTGTTGAGATTCTTTTCTGTTCTTGTTAGTTCTTGGGAACTTTCTTGAGTTCTTTAAACGTCTTGTTTTCAGTTCTGTCTTAGTGGACTTTTTCCTTTATGTTTTAGTTTATCTATATTCAGTTGTAATGTTTTAGCTAGTTGCCAAGATTAGTTGTGCAGCTCTCAAGCTTCTTTAAAAGGCACTTGAATTCCTTTGGAAAATTATTATCTAGCTTGGCTGTAATAAGTGGTACCAGAGCTCCATTCTCGCTCAGAACTGTGGTTCGAATTTGGATCTTCGAAATTTTACTCCATGGACGCGGCAGCTTCCCAAAACCAATGCTTGCAGTTGGTGGAGACTTCAATTGAAAAGCTTCAGAAAGGATTTACAGATCTTCAAACAATCTGTCAATCAAATCACTTAAGTGTTAACCCAAATGAATCTTCATCCTGTGGGAGAAAATCCTCAAAGATTGAATGGTGCAAGAAACCCTCCTGGACGGCAACAAGATCAACAAGAAAATCAAGATCCTCCAACAAGAAATAAACGTGAAAACAACCCTGTTTGAATTATGGAAAATCAAAATCAAGGACGTGAATTGGGTAACAATTTCCTGGTTTTTTGATGGATGATTCTGATTCTTCTGAAGAAGATTTTGGCAATTTTCAAGGACTGAGATACCGTGCACCAAGAAGAAGATATTACAGAGCACAAGACCATGGAGAAACTGAGATTAAAATGAAAGTAGATCTTCCATTTTCTGATGGAAGGATGTGTTACTTTTAGAGAAATATTGTATTTTCCTTATTTCTGAAAAGGACCAATAGTGGATAAATATAATACAAGAAAAATTCTACGGGAACTAATTATACAAAGAAAGAACATCTAAAAATAATAATTGAGGTAACTATACTATACATAAAAATCTACACTTCCCTTCAAGCTGAATTGTATATGGAATGCAATCCAAGCTTGAAATTGAATTCATCAAAATTTCTCCTCGGTAAGGCTTTGGTGAGAATATCGGCAATTTGATGGCGAGACGGAATAAAGTTTAGTTCCACTATGTTTTTGTTGACCTCAGATATGGAATGTCAATCTATCTCTGTATTTCATTATGTCATGATGGATGGGATTCTTTGCTATGCTGATTGTTGATTGTCACGGTATTTTGAATGAACTTTGAGTTTCTATCATATGTTAGGTACTCGATATTAGGAGTGATCATCAATCGGGTGGAGTCGATTTTGGACAAAAACTAGCACCAACCACCAACTCTCCAATTTCATCGATCGGCTCTGGCAACTTATGGAGACAATAAAGACGCCCATCGGTTTTAGTAACACCATCGAAGATCCAACTTAAAAGAAAAAAAAAAAGAGGGAGAAGAGATGAGAAAAGAAATAGGGATGGAGAAGAGAAAAGGAGATTGAATGGAATGAAGAAGTGAAGCAATATCCAAAATACACATTCCGAACAATGTCTATGAAGCCCTCAGAGACATCAATTGGAAGCAAGTTGTATTAGAAGAAATAAAGGCCTCGGAAAAGAACAAAACATGGGAAATAACAGACCTACCTCTAGGGAAGAAAACATTAGGATGCTATTGAAAAATAGGGAAGAAGAAACAAGACAAGATTTAACGCGGAAAACCCTAGACCAAGGAGAAAAACCACGATAGAGAAATTTTTATTAATTTTGTTACACAGTACAAAGCACCCAGACTCAGATATAAATAACCATAACCCCAAGACTGAAACCCTAAAATAGTAGACACCATGTAAAAAGACAAAAATGCCCTTAGGGAAAAAACAACATTTTTCAATACTCCCCCTCAAGTTGGGGCGTAGATATCAATAAAACCCAACTTGCTAACACATATGTCAAAATTCTGTCTTGGCAATCCTTTGGTGAGAACATCAGCAATATGTTGACTTGAAGGAATATAGGGAATACAGATACCGCCACTGTCCAGTTTTTCTTCACATATTCCCCAAACAAATGTACAGTATCCCGAAGTGAACTTTCTATCTGTGACAAAACCTACCCAATCTAAGTCAGCAGGCCTCAATGCACCTTTTGTCTTGCTTCCTGAACACCAAGCCTTTTCCAAGAGTAGACTTCAAATACCTCATAATCCGGGTAACAACCTCCATTTGTCTCTCATAAGGAGCCTGCATAAACTGACTAACCATACTGACTGCATATGACAGAATCTCCCAGCTTGCTATTAACTTCCACAGGCATATCTGCAGGTTTACACCCAGTCATTCCTGTTTCTTTCAACTAGTCCAAAGTATACTTCCGTTGAGAAACAGATATTCCTTCTTTTGATCTTGCTACTTCCATCCCAAGAAAATACCTCAGACTGCCAAGGTCTTTGATCTCAAATTCATCTGTCATCCTCTATTTTAACTTGACAACCTTAGATGTATTGTCACCTGACAAAATGATGACAAAATGATATCAATGTAGACAATCAGAAAAACTACCTTCCCTGATGCCGATCTCTTAGTAAACAAGTTATGATCAGAATGCCCTTGGACAAACCCTTGGGACTTAATGAAAGTAGTGAATCTATCGAACCAAGCTCTCGGAGACTACTTTAAGCCATATAGAGATTTCTTTAGTTTACACACTCAATTATCAAACCGTGCTTCAAAACCTAGAGGCGGGTTCATATAGACCTCTTCTTCTAACTCACAATTCAGGAATGCATTCTTTACATCCAGTTGATGTAAGGGTCAGTCTCTATTTACAACAACTGAAAGGGGAACTCGTATCGTTTTAAGCTTCACCACTGGAGAGAAGGTTTCTGAGTAATCTACCCCATATGTCTGGGTAAACCCTTTTTTGCAACCAGTCTAGTCTTGTATCTATCAAGAGCCCATCAGATCTGTATTTAACAGTGAACCTACTTGCACCCGACGGTTTTATGGCTTTTAGGAAGTACAACTAGATCCCAAGTTTTATGTGTTTCAAGCTCATTTCTTCCATAACCGAAGCTCTCCATTCGAGAACTTCCATGGCCTTATGCACACTGCTTGGTATCATCACAGTATGCAAGTTTTATTTGGGAGATATCCTTACCAAAGTTGTAAATTGAGCAAGAATAAGCTATCTATGCAACAAGCTGGACATGATTGACATATTTGCTTCGGTTTGAGGGGAAGTGTTATAATATATATTTATATTTTTATGTATATTTGTCCTGTATTGTAATTTTACATTCCTTAGATTAGGGTTTTTGACTTGCCTATATATATGTATCTTTACTCTGATTAAAGGGGTAAGTTCAAGAATAATGTATTTTTTAAAAGTAATAACAAAAATAGTGTATTTTTTAAAAGTAATAACAAAAATAGGGTATATAGGAAAGAAATTACAAAAGTAAGGTGGAGGGAAAAAGTATCGACAAAAATAGGGTAGCAAAATCGTGTACCGGTACACGATTTTTATGTCAGCTATGGACAGGTCCATGAGAATTTAAGTGGATCCAAAGGGGAACAAATCTATTTGAATTTAACAAAAAAAAAAAATCTATATGAAAAAAAAAATCTACGATAAAACAAATCTATGCGAAAAAAATAGATTTAGCCTTCATTCGTGGCTAGAAATTTGATTCAATTTTTATTTTATAGTAGGTCTTTAAAAATTTGAATTTCACAGTAAAAATTCTTCAAAAATAAAAAAATAAAAAAAAACACTAGAAAATAAAAGAAAACAGAAGTTGGGGAAAATGTGAAAAAAATATATATATTTAACCTTAATTCGTTGCTAGAGATTCGATTCAATTTTTATTTTACCGTAGGCCTTTAAAAATTTGAATTTCACAGTAAAAGATTCTCCAAAAATTAAAAAAAAAATTAAAAAAAAATTAAAAAAAAAACTAAAAAATAAAAGAGACAGAAGTTAGGGGAAAATGTGAAAAAAAAATAGATTTAGTCTTAATTCATTGTTAGAAATTCGATTCAATTTTTATTTTACCGTAGGCCTTTAAAAATTTGAATTTCACAGTAAAAGATTCTCCGAAAATGCAAAAAAAAAAAATAAAAATAAAAAATAAAAGAGACAGAAGTTGGAGAAAAATGTGAAAAAACATAGATTTAGAATTAATTCGTGGCTAGAAATTCGATTCAATTTTTATTTTACTATAGACCTTTAAAAATTTGAATTTCACATTAAAAGATTTTCCAAAAATACAAAAAACACTAAAAAAAAATAAGAAGAAGACAAAAGTTGGGGAAAAATGTGAAAAAAAAAATTAACTTTAATTCGTGGCTAGAAATTTGATTCAATTTTTATTTTACGCCTTTGAAAATTTAAATTTCATAGTAAAAGATTCTCCGAAGATGCAAAAATGCTAAAAAATATAAGAAAAAGACAGAAGTTGGGAGAAAATGTGAAAAAAAAAAAAAATTAGCTTGGCTGGCCTTAAATCGTGGACGGGGTCCATGATTTATGTGCTGACTCAAAACTCGTGGACCCCATCCACAATTTCACAACCCTATTTTTGTCAATAAATATTAAAATAATATTATTTTAAAAAAAATCCTGATTAAATAATACGATTATTATTCTCCAAAATTACAGAGAACAATTCTAACTGCTTACTCGAGTATCTTGTTATAACAAAATTTTTTACTATTTTTAGATTGATGATGAAGTTCATATTGACAAGAAGGACAAGAAAATCAAATATTTGAATAATATACTCATCAGAGGATAAAAAAATAAAAAGAAATTAGGCGGTGCTTAGTGCGGACAGGTTTGGATGTTTTACCTTATACTTCTTTCGATAAATGGATACAGCAGCTGAATGTGCCAAGATCTGGTGGTGTGCAGTCAAATATTGTTCAACTGATGAATTTTCCCATCTTCCAGGAGCAAAGATACCAATTCCATGTCCATTCACGGAAGTTTGAAGAGGCTCATTAATTGTAATCCAGTTCTTTACTCTATCACCAAAACTTGAAAAACAAGTTTCTGCATAGGTTGCGAAGTAATTTCTGTTTGTTTGCCAAGCAAGTTAGAAAACAGGTTGTTGATATGGAATTTGCAAAATATTTTACAAATATATGAGAGTTAAATGTTTATACACCATACAGAACACTAAAAAAACAAAAATGACTGATAAATATTCATGATTGGGAGATGTTGTCTTAAGTTGTCATAAAAAATAGTAAACTCTGGTGGAGTTGTGTCTATGATAGGCAATATTTTTTATGTGTGATCAAAGACAAAGGATTACTCAGTTAGACGCAATAGAAACCACTTTTATTCTTGAAAACCAGAGAGAGTTTAAGGGCAAGGGGCGAATATGAGAGTTGCTTCTCCACATTCCTTGCTCAATTAACTAGCCAAAAAGATATCCCTACACTGAGGACTAAAATACTAATAATAATAAATAAAACATACCCATCCTACCTAACTAACTTAAACTCACGGTGTGGGAGGAAGACTTGAACCATATTCTCTAGTGTTGTGCGTTTGCGAGCGCAATGTGGGATTATTTCTTTCAAACATTTGGATTCTCACATACTCATCATAGGGTTACTAGTGATATTATTGAGGAGTGATATGAGCATAACTCGACTGGCATGAATATATACTATAAACCTCGAGGTCTGGAGTTTGATCCTCCACTCTACATATTGTAAAAAAAAAAAAGGGAAAAAAAAAGAATCAGGTTCATTGAATGAAATCATTTCTTCCTATTGAAATTTTGTATGCAACTTCCTTAACTTCAATTAAATTAGATAACTTTGTATTCTTCCTATTGCTCAAGCAATACTTCAATTTCTTTATTGATCAAGCAAGTTACCGTTTAGCTTGGTATTCGGTTCCTAATTTTCAATCGATTATTATTAATTTTGTGATAAAATTAGTACCTAACCTAAGCCCATATCACACTGAAGCACATGATGAAGGACCAGAGTTAGGCCAACACTTCCGTGCATTGACATTATTGTTTATGGATTATGATAGCTCAAAGGACCCAGTACACACAAAAGATCATAACCCAAAATATGATACTAAGTCTGACAACAAAATGATACCAACTTTTATTTAGTACATGCACGCGCGCGCACACACACAAGAAGGTGTCAGTAAGAGAATGTGAGTCTAGTTACCACCTATAGCCTAGCCTACATTTGATTCTTATGAAGGATTCTTTATTCTAGAATACAACAATGTTAATCTTGTTAGATATTATATTAAATTTATCGTCGTCCACAAGTTTAAGCTTTTGGATCAACTGGTAATTTAAGATGGTATTAGAGCAGGTTGCTTGTACTGGGTTCAAGCCCCTGCAATGTTGTTTCCTCCCCATTTAATATTGATTTCTACCTGTTGGGTCTTCTTCATTTTCAAGCCCACAAGTGAGGGAGAGTGTTAGATATTATATTAAATTTACCTTCATCCACAAGCTTAAACTTTTGGATCAATGGGTGATTTAAAAAATTCCACGAGCTGAATCATTAAAATTACACTTCCTATTGAAACTCTCTTCAAGTCGTACTCCTAACAAAGTCTATAAAAACTCAAACTTTAAAACCTTTTCTTCAACTCTGCCCAACAGAAACATGCTAGAAAGGTCAGAACTTTGCTACTCCAAGCTAAAAGAACCTAGCTTTACACAAACTTGTAAACTAAACACCAAACTTCGTATACTATTCATAAAAATGCCTACAGAAGATAATGCACTTAAAAAATAACATAGCTTTTTAGACCACATACATAGGTCTCAAGCAAAGAACTTACACAATTTCTTTGTTTAGCCACCCTCCAATTGCCTCCTGGAGATGCAAAGGAAGGTCCCAATGATACAATGTTACATAAGGCTGAATGCCTGCAAAAAAAATAATTAAATAAAATCCTTCAACCATTTTTTCACTAGTTGAGCTTAAAATGAAATTCACAGGTAGAGATTTTTACCCTTTTCAAGAAGTGCATTGATTAGGTTATTGTAGTAATTAATCCCTTCAACATTGACTTTGGTCCCCAAACCATCTGAAAGAGGAAACGGCTCGTCAGTAGGAAGTGCAATAAAACAACAAAGATACTTTAAATGGGAATAATTTCTGCGTGCTTCAGAATGGTTATGATACTAAGAATTGAAAATAGCAGAATATTGATGGTTCAAAGCCCAGAAAAGAAACAGGAAGGAATAACCAAGAATAGATAAATAGTATTTTACAAAAGTTATTCAAAAGGAATGGAGGAAATAGAAGTAAATACAGCACAATAACAAGAGGAGTGAAGATGGTTTTCTTTTAAATAACTAGGGTATCGGAGGGCTTCACTCCTTGCTCATTATGCTCGTGACCCACTCCACCATGAGACTTGGCTTATCCCAAGACTACCTCAAAGAGATAATAAGGATTTTCGATTATAGAGTTTCCTATTAAGGAGGCTTGACCCAAGACACCCTGGAGAGAACCTCTAAACATCATAAGTTCTCGCCACTAGGACCAGATCTTGGAAGTGGAAAGGAAAACAGGTTTTGAAGTCCCAATTCCTTCGTCTCAACAGTTTTATAACGATAGTGCAAATATGATTCATAATCATGTTACCAATTGTGGATGTAAAACAAAATTCTCCATGAACGAGATGTTCCTGACAAGTGGAAAGATGTAAAATGCAATAAATGATGGAAATTTGAAAAATAAAGAAATCTTAATATGAAACGATAAAAATTCACTCTGACGAGTATTATTTCATCATATTTTATATTTTTTTTTACAAGAAATGTAGTTATCCTTTCTTCAAAGATTGATTCAAATTGAACTGAGTTCACAGAAACCAAGAAAGACAAGCATTAACGATATCCATTGACGTTTTGCTGTCCCTTCAACTAACCTGATTATGTTTCACACCGAAAAAAAAAAACAAAAAGAAAAGAAGAACAAGGAGAACAAGAAGAACAAGAAACCTGAGTTCCTTATTGCTGTATTGACAAGCACGTCTATAACTAATATTCTTAAACCTTTGAATTAATATTATCTAGATATATTGATTTTAAATTACATATCTAATATATCATTTCTCCGTTGAGTCACCAACTTGAGGACAAGGATTAAAATACCAATGTCAGCATTTCAATTTACGGATGTATCTATGAATAAATCAATAAAATATCTTATAAATCTTGTTATTAGTATGTGTACTCACATTAGGATTGATAGATGATTTTTCATATGTTTTATAGGTATTTATAAAAGTTTTTCTGTAATTATCTGCTTAATTTTATCTTGCTTGAATAGAGACCTAAGGGTTGGCAAAATTCTCCACGGGGTCGGGGCCCCGCCCCGATCCAGTTTGACCGGGGATGGGGTCAAACCGGGGAATTTTTCGGGGCCCCGTCCAGGGACGGGGATGGTATCCCCACCCCCGCCCCCGACCCCGATTTTATATAGTAATATTTTTAATATTTTATAAATATATATTTATAATATATAAAATAACTTATTTATATATATGTTTATAATGTATACTATATAGACTTGTTGTGAGCTCAATATTGAATATATAAATTCTAAATTTAAGCCCAAACTTAAAAAATAAAAAATAAAAATGGAGAATCCCCGCGGGGAATTAGTAGGGGAATCCCCACGGGGAAACGGGGAATGGGGCCCGGCGGGGACCGTTTCCCCGATGGGTAATTCCCGCCTCCGTGGCGGGGACGGGGGCGGAGATGGGGGAAATTTCCCCCACTGGGCCGGGGACGGGGGACCTTTCTTTTAGTTAGTTTTAGTTTTTTGTGGGCTTTAGTTTTTTTATGTCCATGTATTTCTTCTTTTTTTCCTCAATGACAGTTTGGTTACTCAAAAAAAAAAAAACTAAATAACATTAATAATAATTGATAATAAATAATAATAAAAAGATTTAAGAAAAAGGCTTTTTGAAAAACTTTTGAAGATATCAATTAATCCTTAGTATCGATGTCGAATTGTCCTATTTATAGATATATCGATAGATGTTTTAATCCTTTCTTGAGCATCATGGCTTTTGTTAAATTACCAATTTGACATAGTATCAGAGAGGTGGTTCATAAGGTCCTATGTCGAACCATGATATTTCCTTCCCAGTTGTTATTACTTTCCAATGGTTAGATCTTCTACATATTTCAAGTTCAAGTGAGGGGAGTGTTAAAAGATATAATATTAAATTTACTTTTACCCTTCAACTTAAACTTTTAGGTTAATCGATGATTTAACCAGCTCTAGCTACCACAATACTAGCGTGAGTTCAATATCAATATCTTATTTTTTTTATAAGAAACAAATTTTATTGATGTATGAAATTTACCAAAGAGGGGCAATATAGTCAAGCCAAAGGAGT
Organism: Benincasa hispida; assembly: GCF_027475165.1. NCBI lineage: Eukaryota > Viridiplantae > Streptophyta > Magnoliopsida > Cucurbitales > Cucurbitaceae > Benincasa > Benincasa hispida. Next base: position 26,707,497 of record NC_143483.1, read on the forward strand.
TCAATATCAATATCAATAGAAAAAATTTGTTTCCTTTTCAAAAAGGAAAATAAAAACATTACTGTGACTTTGTCAAATTTCACCTATATTTTTCTTGTTCCAGGAAAAATATAATTTAAACAAGTGTGTGAGATTTGTACACTGATGTATGTTTTCTCCTCTTCCTTTCTGGTGTCTCAATAGGCATCACAATATAGAGGGTGTATCTGTAAGATTATGATTATTAGGAGGTGTATATTAGTAAATAGCTAGTAAGTTTGTTAGGTCTTTTAGTTACAAATGGAGGGAGTGAGTTGGCAGTCAAGGTGTGAAGGATTTTGTGCAACTTCATTTGGAGAATTTAGGAGAGACTAGCCATCTCGGAAGGTTAGGTAATCTTATTGCTTTTCTTATGATATTATTGATATTATAGCATATTTCCATATATTTCTATATTTGGGTGTTCTTATGTTTTCTATGTTATTCTTTTAGTGTTCTTGTTAGGTGTTATCCTAACAATATCACATGTATCTAGTATTCTTTTCATATCAGCAAAAGTGCAGGGAAGATTTTACAAAGCACATACCAGGAAATATGCGGGACCATGAGATTGAAAAGCGATAAGCATCAAATCCCAAATTTGATATAAGTTCAACATCTTCCTAAAATAGAAAATAAATAATGTAATTTTTGTATTTTGGGGGGGGGGGGGCGCCGGTGGTGTTGATTAAAAAAATAACTGTAAAGGAAAAATATAATTTAAACAAGTTAATGTGTTTCTATTTTTATCAGGAACAATCCTAAAACAGATATAGACTGTAGGAAGGGGGACATGGAGTACCCAAACCACTGTGAAGGATGCCTACAAAATACTTTTTAGTTGGTTACAGATATAGAGTGGTAACGTACATATAAAATAAAACAGTCAAATTTTATTAAGCACTTCTCATATTTTAATCAAAGCGCCAGAGAAACAGTCACCTCCTTTTGAATAAACATTTAGAAGGAAAGGACTACTCATATACTGGATTTGAATTCATGATGAAAGCATTAAACTTAAATCTTTGGCTTGCCTAGCAGAAACACTCTGTAATAAGGCAAGAAGTAAGAACCCGGAATTGCAAAATTAGGTGACAATGAACACTAATCAAGACCAAAATTCTTTTATACGAGGAAATTAAATAAATGATGAACACTCTTAAGAATGAACTTGACCAACCTTGTATCTGTGATATTGGTCCACCGCTACATCACCATTGCCACCATCCAGAATCTTGCCTGCAGACATGGTGGAAGCAAAATAAGTTTAAAACCACGATGGAATTAGCTTAGCTATCTGGTTAGAGAAATTATAGGGGATGACAGAACTTCAAAATCAAAGAACAATGATTACCCTTAATATGTGTAAATTCATCCCAGATGCAAGGGCCTCTGCCTCCCTCGTTGGCAGCTCCTTCAACCTGCAAAATATCAAATTTATTAATGACATAGTGAGTGTGGTTCTGTTGCAACGTCTAATGTTAGTAAACTAACTATCAATAAACGAATAAGTAACAGAATAATTTTGATCCTAATAATTTTATTGAAACAGTGCAATGATGCTAAACATATGTATTTCACAAATAATGATTTTATATGTCTTAATACATTGTTTTATTTTAGAAACAATCTCAAGTCCATAACTTCGAAGAAAAACAAAACAGTTTAATCCTCTTGCACGTTCACTTTAGAATCCTTTTATTGAAAGTAAGAAGAAGAAAATACGATATTTACGTGGAAAACCCTCGAACAGAGAGAAAAAACCACGATAGAAGAGCTCTTTTTTATTATTATATGTCTTGTAGACAGAATCAAGATATATAAAGGCTATAGAAACCTTAATACAGAAAAAGAACGAAAATTTGGGCAAAGTAAAAAGACTAAAAAACCCTTGGGGCTAAAAAATAATAGCCCTTCTATTTTCAACACTCTCCCTCAAGTTGGGGGCGTAGATATCAATTAGACCCAACTTGCTAACACAAGTATCAAAGCTTTGCATCAGTAATCCTTTAGTAAAAATGTCAACAACTTGTTAACCAGAAGGGATGTAAGGAATACAAATACTACCACTGTCCAGTTTTTCTTTGATGAAGTGTCTATCGATCTCCACATGTTTTGTTCTATCATGTTGCATAGGATTATTGGCTATACTTATAGCTGCCTTGTTATCACAATAGAGCTTCATAGGAGTCTCACTGTCTTGATGAAGATCAGACAGAAATTTCTTCAACCATATCTCTTTACATATTTTCGTTGAGAAACAAAAATCTCTTCTCTTGATCTTGCTACCTCCATTCCAAGGAAATACCTTAAACTTCCAAGATCCTTAATCTCAAATTCATCAGCTATTTTCTTTTTCAGTCTAATATTCTCGGTAGTATCATCTCCTGATAGAACAATATCATCTACGTACACAACTAGAACAATTATTTTCCCTGATACTGATCTTTTTGTGAATAAAGTGTGATCAGAGTGCCCCTGATTAAAACCTAGGGACTTAACAAAAGTGGTGAACCTGTCAAACCAAGCTTTTGGAGACTGCTTCAAACCATATAGGGATTTCCTGAGTTTACAGACCAGATGATCAAATTGAGTTTCAAAACCAGGGGGTGGACTCATATAGACCTCTTCCTCTAACTCACCATTCAGGAACGCATTTTTTACATCAAGTTGATGAAGAGGTCAGTCTTTGTTAACTGCTACTGAAAGAAGGACTCGAACTGTATTTAGTTTCGCTACAGGAGAGAAAGAAAGTTTCAGCGTAGTCTATTCCATATGTCTGAGTAAACCCTTAAGCAACCACTCTGGCCTTGTACCTATCAAGAGTTCCATCAGACTTATACTTTACAGTGACAACCATTTGCACCCAATTGTTTTATGCCCTTAAGGGAAAGCTACACGATCCCACGTATTATTCTTTTCAAGAGCTCTCATCTCTTCTATGACCACAACCTTCCATTCAGGAATTTCCATGGCCATGTATATTGTTTGGTACCATTACGGTATCCAAGTTGGTAATGAATGCCCTAAACTCAGAAGACAAATTAATGTAAGATAGAAAACTATCCATGGAATACTTAGTACATGATCTGGTCCCCTTTCTCAAAGCAATGGGTATGTCAAGAGAGGCATCATAACTCCCTGTTTTGCCTGATCGGTGTTCAGCGAAAGGACAATGGTCACACTCAGTTACCTACGGCAAGCACTCATCCTCCTGTATTTCTCCTGATGACTCATCACTATCTTCAACTTTGTCATTTTCTAGAATTATCACATCAGTTTTGTCACTCTCAAAAACATCACACACATCAGTATTATCAGAAATAGGAGTACCTTGAGCTTGAGCTGGTGCCAGTTCCGATTCATGGAACCAGAGGATGAGTGTTTACCATTCTGCTTGTCACCATCAGACCCATGTGATTTTGCACCAAACGCAGCAGAGTCAATGGTATTGACAATAGGATTATTCATAGCACGCGATCTATCTTCCTCTAAACGAACCTCTGAACAAACTTCTATAAGAGAAGGTATTGGTCTCTGTCCCAGTATACAACTACGAACTGTATCAAATTTGGAGTTCAAACCAGCAAGAAAGTCGTAAACACGATCAACTTCCTCAATTTTTGAATACTAAACTCCCCCACACAGACAATCCCAGAAAATCTCCCGATATAGATCCATTTCTTGCCAGAGTAAAGATAGTTTGTTGAAATAAGAAGTAACATCCATGGTTCCTTGTCTGCACTCATGAACTTGTTTACGCAAAGTATACAAACGTGACGCGTTCTGCCTCTTGGAGTACAATTTCTGTACAGCATCCCAAATATCCCAAGCAGTTGCAGCATACAGTAAGGGTTTTCCTATCTGTGGTTCCTGATGAAAAAGAAGGAAGAAGAAGAACACAATGGTTTATGTGGAAAACCCTAGAACAGACAGAAAAAACCACGATACTAAACTGCTGTTTTTTATTATTTCTGATGATGGAGTACAAGAAAGACTGCTCAAATAAATAGTCAAGTAGAAAACCCTAGAGCAAGACTAAATTACAAAAATGCCCCTAAGGCTAAAACACTTATTTTCAACACTCCCCTCAAGTTGGGGCATAGATATCAATGAGACCCAACTTGCTAACACAATAACTAAAGTTGTGTCTGAGCAACCCTTTTGGGAGGACATCCGCGACTTGCTAATTGAAGGAATGTAAGAAATGCAAATGTTGCCACTGTCTAGTCTTTCCTTGATGAAGTGTCTAATCTCCACGTGTTTTGTCCTGACATGTTGGACAGGGTTATTTGTAATGTTTATTGCTGCTTTATTGTCACATAAAAGTTTCATCGGGAGATCACTATCTTGATGGATATCCAACAAAACTTTCTTCAGCCAGATCTTTTCACATATCCCTAGACTCATGGCCCTATACTCTGCTTCAGTGCTGCTTCTAGCAACCACCCCTTGTTTTTTACTCCTCCAATTAACCAGATTACCCTAGACAAAAGTACAATATCCAGACATCGATTTTTTGTCAACAACAGAACCTGCCCAGTCAGAATCGGTGTAAGCTTCAATGCATCATTTGTCAGACTTTCTGAACATCAGGCCCTTACAGTCAAATATCTCACTCCACAGTTGTCATATGTTCTTCGTAAGGAGCTTGTATGAATTGACTCACTATACTGACTACGTAGGATATGTTGGGTCTAGTATAGGATAAGTAAATTAATTTTCCAACAAGACGCTGATATCTTTCTTTATTGATTGAAACCCTGTTATCCACATTACTACATTTCACATTGAATTCCACAGGAGTGTCAACGGGCTTACATCCAATCATATCTGTCTCTTTAAGTAAGTCAAGCATCTATTTCCATTGAGAAACTAAAATACCTTCTTTTGACCGAGCAACTTCCATCCCAAGAAAATACCTCAATTTTCCAAGGTCTTTAATCTCGAACTCCTCTGTCATTTTCTCTGAGTTTGATAATTTTTGTGGCATCATCACCAGACAGGACAATGTCATCCACATAAACAATGAGAACCGCAATCTTTCCTGATACAGACCTCTTTGTGAATAAAGTGTGATCTGAGTGCCCTTCATTGTACCCTTGAGCCTTCACGAAAGTAGTGAATCTGTCAAACCAAGCCTTTGGAGATTGCTTCAACCCATACAGTGACTTCCTTAGTTTACAGACTCGGTGATTAAACTGACTTTCAAAACCCGGGGGAGGACTCATGTAGACTTTTTCTTCTAACTCACCATTGAGAAATGCATTTTTTACATCAAGCTGATGAAAAGGCCAATCTTGGTTCACAACCATCGACAAAAGAACCCAAACGATATTTAACTTTGCCACTGGAGAGAAGGTCGCTGAGTAGTCGATTCCAAAGGTCTGGGTAAAGCCTTTGCCAACCACTTTAGTCTTGTATCTATCAATCGTTCCATCAGACTTGTATTTTATGGTGAACACCCACTTGCATCCAATTGTCTTGTGTCCTTCAGAGAGCGAGACTCGATCCAAAGTGTTGTTCTTCTCAACGGCCCTCATTTCCTCCATAACTGCAACTTTCCATTCAAGAATCTCCATTGCTACATGTATACTGCTTGGTATCGTTACTGTATCCAGGCTTGTAGTAAGAGCCTTGAATTCGGGAGACAAATTACTGTAAGACATGTAACTGTGCATAGGATACTTCTGCAAGATCAAGTACCTTTCCTCAGAGCTATTGGAAGATCGAGAGAGGCATCATGACTTTTTATCTTGTCTGACCCTTCATCACATTCAGTATTCTGTTCCAGAGTTTTATCTCCTGAGGGATCCTTCACACACTCATCCTTCCTCGTAACAGTATCACTTTCTGGAGCCGTTTCCTCAACACTATCATTTTTAACTGCATCAGCATTACATATGATGTCCTTGGCACAACCGTCAACAATTTCGTCATCTTTATCCACACTACACATATCATTCTCAGAACAAGCACCAATATCATTAGAGGTAGGGATACAAGTACCTGGAGCTGATGTTGGATCAGACTCATGGACCAGAGCCGGAGATGCAACAGGTAGCACTATTTCCTTCTTGAGATTCTTCCTATAGTATGTTATCCACAGGACTTGTTTGGTAGGGAGAACCGTGTCGTTAATACTCAAGATAGGCTCAAGTTCAAGCGGTAAATCTAATGAGATTGGTGATGTGGACCAATTAGTCTCTTCACTATAACTCTCCCCCTGAAGATGACTAATAGGCAAGAAGGGTTGATCCTCAAGAAAGGTAACATCCATTGAAATAAAATATTTTCGAGAAGGTGGATGGTAACATTTATACCCACATTGATGGAGAGGATACCCAACAAACACACATTGCTGAGCACGAGGGGTAAACTTGGTGCAGTTAGGACCGTGGGCATGAACAAAGACAACACAGCCAAACACCCGGAGAGGAACATCAGGAATCAGACGGGTGGTTTGGTACGACTCTTTGAAGCAATCAAGAGGGGTGTGATACTTTAGGGCATCAAGAATAGTTATTATTGATATAACTATTTATGCATTCGGGTCTGTTGATAGACTTCTATCACTTACCAAATTCTATTTATGAAGTTAGCTCTCACTATAACAACCTTCGTGAAGAAAATTATTCATGAGCCTTCTTTTAGTATTAGAAACTATCACCAACAGATTTCTTGTAAATTTATGGTCTATATTAATGATAGACTTCTAATTGTGGTCATCTATCAATGATAGAAATCTATCGCTAGTAGACATTTTTTTAAACAAGGGCAAGAGGGGAATAAACAGTTATCATTTGCTAGACTTGCAAAACCATATTTAAGTTGCTATATTTGAAAAATCTTAAAAAGAATTGTCACCGATTATAGTTTTTCTAATTTTATCAATTGAACCTTTACACTTTCATGATCGAAACAATTTTCCTTTTGAAAGTTATCCATATATCGATTCTAAATTCTAATTGTCCATAGTGTTAATCCAACATCTGAAGAAGTCTACATACGTGCAATAATTGATGCTTTGACTATTTTTAAAAGTAATCTCAATAAGTCTATATTGATTTGCTTATAATAATTTAGAAGTTCTATTGAAAAAAATTATAAGTCACGATATATTTTTAACAAAATTTATAGGTTAAAAATACACTAAAGAAAGTTCAAGACTTAAATTCATACAATTATTAGTTCATAATTTTAATTAATACAACCCCTTAGTCATATAAATTTATGTTTTTCCTAAAATTAATTTCATGAATTCAAATATTAACACACTAAAAGTCGATTGTATTTATCAATAATTAATAAATTAAATTAAATTAAAATAGCCATCCAATAAAATGGATAAAATAAAATAGCTAAAACAATTATTAGATGGCTAAAAGGCAGTATACCTAGCCTAGTTTAAATAAAATATTGTAAGCATAACATATATAGAAAAAGTTGAAACATATAAATTAGTGAATATACGCCAGTATGTAGTAAAATTTTTTAAGGCAAATTGCCTTAAAACATATAAATTAGTGAATATACGCCAGTATGACGTAGATAGAGGCATCCATTACCAGTCCAAACGTCAATAATTCAATCCCCACCTTCCAATTATTTTACTCAAAAAAATGGTTTTTTAAGCTATGCTCAAAAAGAAAACTTTTTAGCTATAATCATAAATTTGTACTAAAAAGATCATAAATTTGTGTTAATAAATCACTATAGAAAGATAATGATTAATATGTTAAAAGAAGACCAATGATTTGTAAGTTGAAAGAAAAAATTTATATTTCTAATTATTTTTAATTTTAATAAAATTAGAAAATAAATATTTAAAAAATTACAGAAAAGGAAACCAAAAGGGATAAAAGAGGAAATCAAACTTTCTCTCTCTATCAAGGATATCTGAACTTTAGCTGAAAAGCGAAAAGGAAATAAAGGAATTCCAACATAGAAACGATACGATTCGAAAGGAAGATTAACTTTATGAAAGAAAATCACAAAAAAGAAAAACAAAAAAAAAAAATCATGTTAGATAATTAATGAAACATTTTACTAATCAAAGGTAGCAAGAAAGACCCGATCGAAGATAGCTATATCCCCAAATTTGAGTTAGGGATAACTAAAAGACGAAGAAACAGACAATCAAATATCAGGAAAATCAGAATGCCTCAAGAGTTGCAAAGAAACTCAGAAATTGAAGAACAAAAACGAATCGACAAAGCTAAATTATATTCGAATACCGAAAAGAAGACAACGCGTGATTCATGCAATTAATTGATACAAATAAAAAATCACCCAAACAAAACAAAATCCAAGATCTCAATAGCACAAAAACCGGGATTCAGCCATTGAAGGAAATAGAAGATAGTATTGACATTGTAGTTCTGGAACGAGTTAAAAGGGAACCTGATAAGCGGAAGTGGCAACGCCGAAGAAGAAATTCGGGGGAAAATCATCGCGAGATAATGGTTTAGCGTTGGGGCCATCTGCATCCTCTTGATAATGCTCCAATAACTCCACCTTCTTCGGCATTATCGTTGCAGTGATCTTGCCAGTGAAGCAGTGGAGGAAAATTGGATCGAAAATTGTAGAGCAAAATGGTTGACATGTATTTATAGTTAAAGAATTAATAGTTGGTGATCTCTGGGCCCAGGAAAAAAAAAACTGTAGTTTGAAATGGCTCTGTAAAGTTTGAAATTGGGATGTATGAGTGGAGTGTAAAACTACAGAATTTTGAAAAATAGACCCATTTTTCAAAATTTTGTTCTTGAGACCCTACTAAAGGTCAAAAGTCAAAAATTCCCTCCCATTGTGCTTATTGTTGAGAGTTCCAAATTTCAAATTCTCTTGGTGATCTCCCACCATCTCTCACAATGATAAGTGAAATCAAGCTTTGATTTGATTGAAGCACTTTCTTCTTGTTGGATTCTCCTCCAACTAAATCGACAAAAAAAAAAAAAAAATTGTGTGATTCTTTTACATTGTAAAAGAAGAAGATTTGTGGGTGTGGGACCCATTCTTAGTTTTGGGTTGCAAATTTAAAAAAAGAAAAGAAAAAAGAAAAAGAAAACCTTATGAAATGTTTGGTAAGATTTTTTTTTTTCAACTAAAACTAATATGGATCCGGAGTTATGAGTTGCATTAGCAAATTTTAGTTGTTTTTAATTAATTTCAAGTATTTTTATTTTAGAATTATTGGTTGTCTTTAATTAATTTCTAGCTTTAAAGAGTTAAATTTAAGTCTTGGTAAAATTATATAGATATATTAAAGATGGTGGTTGAAAAGATGGAGACGACAATTAATAGAATTGGATTTGGTGATTGGAAGATGGAGGTTAAGAAGAGAACTTTAATGCTTTATTTTGACTTTTTTTTTGTTTATTTGTATTGAAGAGATTTGAATCTCTACTACACTAAATAAAATCTTCTATCCTTTCGTTTGTAATCAGAATCATAATTTTATGAATGAAACTTGAAATTTCATATTTGAGACTTTTTTCTTATCTTTTGTAAATTCTTGTTTTTTGGATTTGCATGCTAGAAATATTCAAGGTTGATTGGCCATCAAATTTGTGGAGTGTTTATTCCTTGAAGTAAAGGAGCTTGTGAATAGTGCTTGGCCATTCAAGTTGTCTTGCTTCTTGGTTTGACCGTCTATCTCTCTCGTTTTTCCTTATCATTTAATATTAGAGCTTTAGGTTCTATATTGGATATATGTTTCTATTGTTGTTCATTTCTTATATTTCATTTGAATTTTTCTTGTTCGTTTGGTTCCTTTCGTCTCGTGTTGTCCATAAACATAAAACAACAAAAAAATGTCCTTTACGTTAATTTTTTCAATTTATTGTCGTCTGCATTATTGTAGAACATATCTTGATCTACAACCTTTTCTTCTATAAGATCTTCTAATTCGATTTACTTCGTTGGAAAAAATATTTTCTATTTGTTGATAAATTCTGGCAAAAATGGGAAAAAAAATAAGTGATTTTAAAAAGCGATGCATTTTTCCTGGAAAAAACAGTACTTGACGTTTAAAAATGTCAAGTTCAATTAATGGATTCTTGACATTTTAAAAACGTCAAGAATTGTAGAATATACAGGGTAGCGTTGCAACGCTAAAAAGTAGCATTGCAACACTACGTATTTTGACGGAAAAATGAAAAACGTGCGCACCTCACGCACGCAACGTTGCAACGCTCTCAATAGCGTTGAAACGCTACAGGTTTTGATGGAAAAATTAGGGCTTGAGGCATGAACTTTCAAAATTAGGACTTGATTCTTTTTGTTTGAGGCTTGAACTTTCAAAGTTATGGTTTAACCTCTCATATATATTCTTGAATCTCATAATAAACTCTTGTTTCATATTGTTCTTGAATAAGATTGAATTTTAGAGAACTTGCCAAAGTTGGGATTGCCACTTTAATTCAATGCTTTGCCAAAGTTAGGGCTTTAATTTTAGAGAACTTGCAAGAACTTACCACTTTTCTTTAATTAAATGCTTGCCAAAGTTAGATATGTCAATGTGTCTAATTTGTTAGGGTTTTATGAACTAAGTAATGCTTTGCCAAACTTCGGTTCAATTTTTAGTTAGTGGAATTAATATATGTTTATCACATTAGAGCATGTGCACACCTTGGGTTCAATTTTTTGAGGTTCGATTACACCTTGAGTTCAATTTTTTTAGATGTGTTTGTCTTTGTTCTCTAACTTGCCTTGAGATTCTCTAATTTGCCTTAGTTTCTTGAGGTTGGAATGTTGTAGAGCTAGAAATGACAAGTTGTATGCATTGGGAACTTGTTTGTTTTCCACAACTTATTTTTTGAAGTTGATCATTGTTTATCATCTTTTCTTACTAAAATTACAATCATGGATAAATCATGGATGCACAAGAGTAGATTATCCAAAGATTATGAATTGGGTGTGGAAAATTTCATAAAACTTGGATTTTCTAATACAAATAGCTCCTATATTTGTTGTCCTTGTTTGAAATGTGGGAATTCTGAAAAACATAATAGCAAGGATATTAGAGATCATTTATATGTCAATAGAATTGATGAAAGTTATAAAATTTGGTTTTGGCATGGGGAAAAACTTCCTCACTCATCATTTTGTGGAGAGTCTTCTAAGTTTGACACCATATGTATGAAGAGATTGATGTTGGAAGTTTAAAAGAGATTGATGTTGGAAGTTTAAAAGAAATGCTAAAAACTTGACTTGGCACGTTGATGAAGGAATTGTAGATGGTAAGTTACAACATGCAGTAGACTCTCCGACTAGGAAGTTAGTAGACTCTAAATGGCCAGACTTCGGTTCTGAACCTAGGAATCTTCATTAAGCATTGTCAGCCGATGAAGTAAATCCACATGGTAAAATGAGTTCTAAATATAGTTGTTGACCTGGTGTGATGGTTATTTATAATCTTTCACCATGGTTGTGTATGAAAAGAAAGTACATGATGCTATCAATGCTGATTTTGGGTTCAAAACAACTAGGGGACGACATTGGCACATACTTAGCACCACTAATTGAAGATTTAAAACCTTTGTGAGAAAGTGGTGTTGAATGTTATGATGCTTATCGAGAAGAACTATTCAACTTACTGTCAGTTTGGTTGTGGACAATCAACGATTTTCTTGCATATGTTAATCTAAGTGGATGTTGTGTGAAAGGGTGTAAAGCGTGTCCTATTTGTGGAGACAATACGTCTTCTATAAAATTGAAATATGGGGAAAATGGCATACCTTGGACATCGAAGATTTCTAGCATGAAATCATCTATAAAAGTTGTTTAACAGTCAAGAGGAACTTGTTACAATTCCAGAACCACTGTCTGGGGAGGCTATATATTTAAAAATCAAAGATCTTGAATTTTCTAAAGGAAAGAGCAACAATAAAAAAAAAAAACCACGAAAGGAAGTTCAAAGATTGTTGGAACAAATTGTCTTCTTTTTTTCAACTGCCATATTGGAAATGTCACACCTGCACCTTATTTCCCTTTTTAATTATGTTTATTGTTTGAGTTAAGCAAAGTGATTGGGTTAAATATTTAAGTTAGATTAGATTTGTGCGTTTTAAGATAAAGGATAAGTTTGAAGAAGGAAAATGTTTAAGTATGGAACTTAGCTCTCGGATACTTATAAATCTACCGGGGTGCAAATGATTTTATCCTTACATATTTCTTGACATTGTTTTTTTTTTCTGACCTTGCGCTGATCTAAGTGTCTTGCCTTCGTTTTGGCCTACCCCCACGTGTGTCATGCGGACATCCAACTACGGGTAAGTGCCCTTCACAATTTAACTCTTATCAACATGGGTTTCCCAACAGAGGAGTTGTTATTCTCAATTTTTTTTCAAAATAAAGGTCGAAAATAAATACCTCACCCCTAAATTTAAAATGCGGCAATGTCCTCATTGCCAAAAGATTGGAATAAGTCATGCGATGTTCTTAGAAAGCTTCATAAAGAGAGTTTGAAAGAAAGTTGGTAACCCTCTAACTTCTAGAAATATTTTATGAGGTGACTATCTTAAAGTTAAGTTGACTTTAGTACATATGAAAGGAATAGAAGCATATTTTTCATCATTGAAATCATAATTGGCAAAGAAATAGCATGCGGTAACTTACTAAAGTTATCCATGTCAAATGATTATGGTAATCAAAGAGGAGGCGATGATAAAAACTTCTAAAACTAAAAAGCGATGCGATAATGCAAAATTTGAAATAGAGATAAGGAAAAGTACACCCCCAAATTTACACTGTCGCCCGCATTGTGTATTGACGCATCTATCTTTGCGACAATCTCTCTTCTTTGGATTGCGGTGATGGAGTGAGATAAGTGGCTTCTTCGCGTAACATCTTCGCAATCCAGCGCCTCGATCGTTGCAAGAAAAACAGAGAGAGGGTCAAATTATTTTAAACAAAACAAAATTCTTTCACCGCAATCTTAGTGTTTTTTTTTTCAGAATGGAATAAAGAAAAAAAAAGATATACGATAATAGACAAAATTAAGATGTTGAAAGTTCATGAAGTCTTAATGCAAGAAAAAGGATATTAAAAAAAGTTGTGTCCCTGATGATGTTGAGTCATATAATAACTCAAGGATCACTTATTCCAAGCTGGGCTTTTCACGCCCATGGTGGCTTTTCCCTCTTTTCTTTGTCCTCTGGAATCTTTACTGCCTTAATTCGGAGTTTTTCCCTATGAATGTTCATTACAATCTCCCTCTTGCATACATAAATTTGAGCACGAACGATCGAAAGGAATGGTCATCCCAATATGATGGGCGCATCTTCATCTACTTTATAATCCAAAATGAGGAAGGCTGCCGGCAAGATGAATCGATCAATTGAGATTGTGGCATTTTTTAGCTCCCCTTCAGGATGTATTCGAGATCTATCTGCGAGCAGGAGAGTTTCTTTTGTGGGCGTGAGTGTGCCAATACTCAATCATTGGAAGATTGATAATGGCATTATGTTTATGCTTGCCCCAAGATCTCATATCGCTTGGCCACTATAGACCCCTCCGATGGAGCATGGTATCGTAAAGATTCCTGGGTCGCCTATTTTCGGTGGGATCATAACATTTTGCGTTGTGGCCATTGTTGCATTCTTTTCTTCCTCATTTTGTTCCTCTTTCAATCTTTGCGAAGCTACTAGTGGCTGGACTTCTTCTGTCTCAAGATTTGGAGGTTTGAGGGTGGATGCAACTTCGGGATTCATTTTCTCAGGCTTTTCCGAACTATAGGTCAACGGATCTTCGGTTGTCACTGCATTTGAGTTAGTTCTATTTCTTTCGTATATACTAGAGTCAACTTAATTTTAAGATAGTCACCTCATGAAATATTTCAAGAAGTTAGGGGTCTGCTAGGTTTCTTTCAAACTCTCTTTACGAAGCTTTCTAAGAACATCACATGACTTCTTTCAATCTTTTGGCAATAAGGACATTGCCGCATTTTAAATTTGAGGGTGAAGTATTTATCTTCGACCTTGCTATTTTGAAAAAAAAAAAAAGAAGAGAGGAAAATTTTGAGAATAAAAACTCCACTGTCAACGCAATGGGGAGACCCATGTTGATAAGAGTTAAGTTGTGAAGGGCACTTACCCGTAGTTGGATGTCCGCATGACACACGTGGGGGTAAGCCAAAACAAAAGTAAGTCGCCAGGATCAACGCATAAATATAATGACTGCAACTCCGCTGCCAAGTAGGTATGAGTTTAGTTTGAGAAAGATCGCATTGCTTGTAGTTGGATGTCCACATGACACACGTGGGGGCAAGCCAAAATGAAGACAAGACACTTAGATCAACACAGGGTCACAAAAATAATAATGTCAAGAAATATGCAAGGATAAAAAAATCATTTGACACCCCGGTGAAAAAGATTTCTTTTTTGAAATAAATCATGCAATATCTCGGAATCGAGTAAAGTCCTTTTGAAGGTTAAGCTTGTGATTCCTAGGTCTTAGAAATATTTTAAGAAGATACTTGAATAAGACTTAAGAAAACTTTAGTGTATAGGAGTTGAATGAAGTATCCTTGAGA